>NC_091131.1:91927329-92107329 GCF_040183065.1 Periplaneta americana | reverse complement strand
TATCAAGTTTGGCATCCTCATGTTTTCGACATGCATACATTTTTATTTTCCGGCGTTGCGGTGCGTTCCGACCCAACTAAACCACTGGAGATACGTATTCAACAATGTCTATTCAGTTCCCACTTGATATCTATTTACTCTCTTTAATGTACACCGTGAAAAACGAAACATTTTACATAATTCATGTTATATTATTAATACGGACTATAGTGAAATCTGCATTAAGCAACTACCAAAGAATTCAGAAAGTTCTCGGTTTACAAGCAAAATAGATCAAGTAAAAAATATTACTTGTGAGAAAAAGGCATATATAATGTATGCATAATGTATGTGTATAAACTTTTGTTTGTCAAGAGCTTTCAAGACGCCTTTTTTCAGACGTAATATTTTTGACAAAGTGTTTTGCTTGTACGCCGACGAAGTGATTTGGTTCTAAAGTTTTAATATAATCAAAGACGGATCTTACGTACCAACCAACTGCATTGTTCAAATTATGCCAAAACAGAAGTTTCGTGGTACATTTTGAAGTGTAACATTTTGCTTCAAATATTTAGACTTACAGACAGCAATTTCGTTCCTACCACCAAGTCATTAGTTTACTTCATAGTGTTCTTTCTGCCCAAGCGCGGATCTTTCAGTGCAAACCCCGCATTTTTCAATCTTTCTTATTTTCCGCCTTCCTCTTAGTCTCCGCATATGAACTATGTGTTTTATTGCTGTCTATCATCTGAGAACTTCTATCACGAACTCTTCTTCCGTTCATTATTTCTTTCACTGCATCCTTCAGTAGGCATTTTTTTTCTTAGCCAGTGATCCAGCCAATTCCTTTTTCTCTTCCTGATCAGTTTTAGCATTATTCTTTATTCATCTACTATTTCTAGGACAGCTTCGTTTCTTATTCTATCTGTCCATTTTACACTCTTCATTCTTCTCCATCTGCTAATAGTCTACTATGAAACATATAGAAGATAACATGTTTTTTGCAACTTTTATTCGCCAATGAACCAATAAGTGTCGGAAAAACTGCATTCGGAAAGCCGTTTTATTACAGACATAGTCCTTATTATAATAAGACTGATGGTGGTGGTGATGATTAAAATTCAATACTGTACTAAAAAAATTCTGACTACATCAAGGGGATGTCTATCAGAATTCATAACTGTATAAATCATTCACAAGACATGATCACAATCTCCATCTTCGCTCTGTGCAAGATGCTGAAACTTTCCTACGACGGACAGTGGTCAAGTTAACTCTCGAAAGCTTGAACATCTCCCGTGGGATACGTCACAAGTTATAACTTAAGTCCTCGATTATTAAACACTTAGCCCTAAACACGAATTACACTTTAGTCCTGCACCTAAGCTTCTACATTAACGTTATAGTACTAGGACGAATTGTACAACAAGCTCTCCCTGCAAAATGTTACAAATTATAGCCCCACGTTAAGATATACTAACACTTGCAGATACGTTCGAGAGGGTGGAGGAGGATAGTCAGACGGTCGGGCAGCGAGAAAGAGAGATAGACGAGAGGCAGTGTTCGGGAAGAGGGTAGATAGAGATACAGGGAACCGCTGTGGCATTGAGGAACAAGTGCCTGAAATTAGATAAACTACTACCACTAGCTTTGAGCTTTCCGTGTAGTCTAACTCCCACCCCATCGCTTACCATGCTTCCATCCACTTTACCTTCTCAATTCTTCCTCACTTAAACCAAAACTCAGTGACTAAGTTAAAGGAATAGCAGGCTTAAGACATTATCACTTTTTCTGTAGCTTCTCTTTTTTTTTCGCCTGGCGCAAGCTGGCGGGCCGCTAAATCAGGGTAGGGCCGAATGGCAAATCCGGAAGGATTACGCCATTTAAGTGGAGAGAAGGCAGAAGTGGTAGGTGGTGGCTGGCAGTTGAGGGGTGGAGAGAACGTTTGGAGTTTAAGGAAAGCAAAATCCCATCCGTCTTTTTCTCACCATCCAACGAGGAGGGCCTGCCTGCGCCACCATCACTGCCACCAGGGCTCCTACAACCGGAGGAGGTGGTATAATTTAGGAGTCCCTGAAACGTAGCGAATGGGATCTTAGTCTCTTACACTACTGAACACAAGAAGAGGGTTGGGAGGTGCTTGTCTGTAGCCTTGACGTCTACTACTTAAAGGGGACGGAGGTGAAACTAGAAGGGGTTAAGAGAGGGCGAGGGAGAGGGGGAAGAGGTGAAATGTGTTGCTCTGTTTTACACTGGCTCATTACATCTAGTCTCTCTGCCTACCCTCCTTATCACTCCTCCCACTCAACTCACTTCCCAACTTACAATTTCTTCCTGATCCACTTGCAACTCTACTATCCTAGTAGAATTTCTGTGCCAGGAAAACACGTTCTTTTCCCGCTCCTATCTCTTTTTCCTTTCAACGACTGGACTAAATATTTTAGCAGGATTCAATTCCTTTTAGAAGGAACTTACAGGGGAAGGAGACGAAAGCTAAGGGGGAAAAAAGAAATGGGTCGAGGGGAAAGAGCTTGATCAACAAGGAACCCCCTCCTCCGTCCACTGATTCAGGAAGTGGACATTCAACTCTGTGTGGGATCTCTGCACCTTTATCTTCCCTTGCAGGCTGCTCCCGATACCATCCCTTCGACTTTAAAAACTTGAGAACCTGATTTATTAGTGCAAGATGTCTGTCTAAAGGAAAATATCTTCCGAAGTCTCTGTTCTAACTGAAAGAAAAATGAAAATGTTACTCTTAAAATCATAATCATTATCATCTGGTCGTGAGTTGAAGACTTATGTGAACGAAATCTGTTCCGACTTCGTCAAATCAATCTCTTTCTTGGTCTGTGAATTTTATTGCTCTATATTTGTAATTTAAAATATGTGTAGGTAAACGATTTTAATTCATTACACTTAACTTCCGTCAGTTCTTACGTTTAAACCAGAACTGTAGAGTCTCTACCACATTAATGAAAGATCATTATTTTAATAATGGCAAATGAAATCATAAAATATTTTATCGGTATCATACGAATCATCAGGCCACTTTTCATACTTGTAATCTGTCTGTAATGTAAACTTAGTGATTCATTCATTCATTTAGTGTTCTGCCCAAGGGCACGTCTTTCACTGCAAACCCAGATTTCTCCAATCTTTCCTATTTTCTGCCTTTCTCTTTGTTCCTCATGTGATCTATATATCTTAATGTCGTCTATCGTCTGATATCTTCTTCTTCTTCCCCGTTCACCATTCCTTCCAGTGCATCCTTCAGTAGGCAGTTTCTTCTCAGCGTCGGCCTCGGTAGCGTAGTTAGTATAGCGCTGGCCTTCTATGCTCGAGGTTGCGGGTTCGATCCCAGATCGATGGCATTTAAGTGTGTTTAAATGCGACAGGCTCATGTCAGTAGATTTACTGGCATGTAAAAGAACTCCTGCGGCACAAAAATTTCGGCACATCGGCGACGCTGATATAACCTCTGCAGTTGCTAGCGTCGTTAAATAAACAATAATTTAATTTTTCTTCTCAGCCAGTGACCCATACAAATTCCTTTTCCTCTTCCCGATCGACTTACTGATTATTTTGTAGATTACAGCAAAGATTGATTCCAAATTGCCAAGGCCAAATTACGAAATAGTTTTCCTATATAAAATGACTCAAGAAGCATTGAACCTATATAATAGTGAGGTTGACACATTACGTTCGTATATTAAAAGAAAGTGCTTTAAAAAATAGGAATTTCTTACAAGATTTTATATACAGTAGAAGTCATAGTCGCTATGTTTTTAATTACATGGGACAAAATGTTTCTCGAATTAGATTCTGCATCCATTGTTTGAACTGAAATAATAATAATAATAATAATAATAATAATAATAATAATAATAATAATAATAATAATAATAATAATAATATCACCACCACGATAAAAGGAAAGCTTCCTTCGACTGCAATTACATATCTTTCTCATTTTTCAGACATTCTTTTCTTTCATTTTGGAATTCGAAATATTATTGCAGGGAGATTTTTTAACTGATTATATCTACATATTTTTCAGTTTTTATATTTCAGCTGAAGAAAATCTGGGAGAGTAGGCATAAGGAGGATGATGGGTGAAATTTCTATCTACATTTTTCAAGCTACGTCCTGGATTTTTGTACACATAATCATGGTGTGATAGATAATGATGTGGTGAAGTTTCATTTATGTGAGTGAATTAGTTTCTGAGTTATTAAGAAAAATATTTTAAAAAATTTGCATATTTCAAAATGAAATGTGTCGCTCAATTTTTCATTAAAGTGTTCTAATTTTTTTGCAAGATCTGTGGCATATTTAGTAAAACATCACGCATCTTTTCCTATATCTTTACTATAAAAGAGGGAAAAAGTTTTTATAATCACTGCATATCTAAAAATAGAATTTTCCATTGCCACTATAAATATTTCATTTTTTATTTTAAAAAGTCTTCATTTTTAATCATAAATCCCATGCACTATTTTGTTAATCATAGTGTATAGTACATGCAGTATAAATTTCATATTCCTAGCATCAAAATTGTAAGAGTCTTTACACTTCGAAGCTTATGAAATGTGCTTGAAAAAAGTATGAGAAAACGGCTTGTGAAATTTGCATGGAATTGAAGTTCAAGGGTGCTGCCATTTATACGATATATTGCGTAATTTTTATGCTTTCGAGCACCTCATAGGATTCAAACTTGCTCAACTTATAAATAAGAGATTGCGGATTCATTTTTACAAAAAACTGAAAATGCGACTTTTGGCTGAAAATTAGCCTACCAAAAATTTAACCCGTCACCCCCCCCCCCTTAATATGATATTAAAGAAAGATTGATTCTAAACCCCAGATCATTAATGATAGCAGATACGAAATAAGGCAAACAGGAACATTCACAATGTCTGATAAATGTCGTAAGTCTAGAACATCATTCTATAGTGCTCTCCATGTTCATAGTTCATAACTGAAACTATATTTTAGTACAAATCTGGCATTCAGGTAGTAGCTCCCTGTAAAGCAGGTTTGAATAATTTCAAGGAAAAATTGTTCCCGGGCCGGGTATCGATCCCGGGACCCTTCGCTTAGCGCGCGAACGCTCTACCGACTGAGCTACCCCAGTGTGCAGTTGAGTTCTGGCGTCTTGTCAGCTCATGTGAGTTGTGTGGATATAAAAGGAAAAATTGTGACGGTATCATGTATAGTTCCTGGGGTAGCTCAGTCGGTAGAGCGTTCGCGCGCTAAGCTAAGGGTCCCGGGATCGATACCCGACCCCGGAACAATTTTTCCTTGAAATTACATTTTAGTGTTCAGTGCCTCTAAAAAAAGACAATTTGTGAGAAGAATATCAGGAGCCTGATTTTGGGTCAGCCATTTTACGCATATTTGCTATTATTAAAGTTATTGTATATTTTGAAATGATGAATATGGGTCCATACTATATGAAGAGTCCACTGCAAGAATGATGGATGTCATTTGGAATACATTTTGTAGGAGAAGCAATTGAAAGTTTGAAATGCTTATCGTTCAAAGCTTAACTGTGATTTTCCGATCATTACTGGACAATGACTATAAGTGTTAATGCCATATAACTCCCTCTATGTATACATTCTATATGTCTTAAGCTATGCATTGACAGTCTTGGTTCATTTTCGACAAGAAAGTGACATCTATCATTCTTGCAGTGGACTCTTTATATTGGATGTCATAGTTGTCCTTAATTACAGTATGTATTGAGAAGATTAGAGATCCGCCGTTGATATTGTATTTTTTTTAGTTGTTTCTTTTCTTTTCTTAGCTCTCTAACAGAGCATTTTAAATTTGACGATATGTTTTTGAACGTCGTTTTATTTGCAAACGGTAAGAAATTTTTAGCATACCAAAAAATAATCTTCAGATAGCTGCTTACGAACGTGAAAGAATTAGACCAGAATATGTTTTACAGATCTCGAATTCTAAAACAAAACATTAGCAATCCAGGAAATTCATCTCTGATGTGAAATAGTCATAAACCAAGAAATTATGGAACAGGTGGACTAGGCAGCTTTAATTAAGAGGCTTCAATTTTTCATACTATCAGAAAAATGACATCAACACGAAAATCCTAAAATTCAAAACGTTTTGTGGCACTATACGAAGAGCTTCGAAATCAAGATAAGATACACAACTTAAATTTTATAAATCCATGGCGGCCCCTATCGTTATTGACGGTTGGAAAATAATTGGACTTTAAATAAAATTTTCTAATAAGTTACGGTTTGACTTAAGAGATCTTGGTATAGAGAGATTTCAAACTGTGGTTTAAAAACACTTCACAAAAATCACAACTCTGAGTTTGAGATATGGTTAGAATTGTTTTTTGGGTTATCTTTTCTACCATCAAGTGAAGTGTAAGATGCGTTCTGTGAACTGTTCAGCAAAAGCATCTCAATTTTTTTCGATTTTGTACCAAACACTTACAAACAGATATTTGCGGATTCCCAGATTGTGACTTGTGCCTCCGTCAAACTTTCCTCACATAACAAATGCAGCAATAATACCATAAACATCTGAAAGACTTATTCCATGTATCGCATCCCTCTGTACACGTACTTACAATCGTATTAAATGAATTACAGCCGGAAATTTACTAAGTAAATCAAGTCTTGAAGATGAAATTACAACGATCACAGATCATAAGAACACAATGATGGGCAAGAGAACAGTTCGTCAAGAAATCTTGGAATGATTATACAAATAAAAATATAACCAGACTCCAGTTCCTAAAAATGATGGGCCTGAAATTTCAACCCAGTAAGATGTAGACGTTGCTACGTATCAAAAAGAGGTGAGTACCTTGCTTTTCTTACAACTTGACCTGTTCGCGCTTTTGGTTTCTATATTAGCCTACATATAAAATTTTTGCGTTTTTTTCTTGTTATTGTCGCACTTTTGAGCTCTCATCAAAACTGTATTTGCACTTATGGGCTGCAGATTGAATGATACTCCAGTATGTGCAATACCTCTTGCTAGTGGTGGGTATACTGTTCAACCTGTGCCTGCACCTTTTTATACTACCGAAAAATAAAGGCTGCTGAGATGAAATTCCTGATGGCATTGGGAGACTATACAATTACGTATAGACAGGAAAGGAACATATTAATGACAGATGAATTACATATATTAAGTTTAATAGTAAAGACAGATAAAATGCAAGAAAGCTGGCACGAGTACTTAATGAGAATGTCAGATGAACGGATGCCTAATACTCTGTACACCCATAAACCAGCAACGAATTTCGAAGTACGGACAAATCATTAACTAGATGGAGAGACTAAAGGCCGGTTCACAATAAACCAGGAACGGAAACGACAATGAGAACGAGAACGGAAATAATGTTAAAATAAATGTATTTAAATGTGAGAGTTCATAATAGTTAATTCTGAATGCTCACGTTTAAATAAATAATTTATTTTAACAATATTTCCGTTCTCGTTCTCGTTCTATTTTCCGTTTCCGGTTTATTGTGAACCAGCCTTAAGTTAACTCTTGAAAACGAAACAGGCCAATAGGTCTAAGCCCTGATGTTGTTCGTGATGATGATGATGATGATGATGATGATGATGATGATGATGATGATGATGATGACGATGACGACGACGACGATGAATATATTGATCTCTGAGAAGCAAGGCTTAACATTTTCAAGGATGAGATGATATTTCGGTGAGATGAGATCAAGGTTTCACAATGAGATTACCTGACATTAGTTTTACAATTGGGGAAAATATATAAAAAGAAAGAAGTAATCAAACCAAGCGAGATTCGAATCCACGTAAGAGCGCATGCTCAGAGGAGTCCAGCACATTACTCCTGAAATATGCCGGTTGTCCTAATAAGAAAACAATCCCATCATATGTGTATATATTTCTTTTAAAAAAGAAATTTATAAAATTATTCATGATATATAATATTAACAAATGTGTGTATTTTTTACATGTTTTTATTGAATGTCATTGGCTTCTGTCTGATTGTCAATTTATATTAAATGTGTCTTTTTCTCTTTCTTCTTTTTTTTTTTTTTTTTGCTTTTGTTTGTTATTTATTGGTTTGAATTAAGTTACTTACTGTATTTAATAAACTGTCCTTGTAAATGTTATGTTATATTATTGGCTAAGACCACACCGTACACGAGCCTGGCTCTTACGGTAGTGGCTAGAAACATTTTTGTTTTATAATTTTAATTTGTACTCACTGGCTAGCTAGTTAAATAAATTAAATTAAATTAAATTAAATTAATAAATTAAATATGTAAAGAAATTACATTTTAGATCTAAGAGCCATTATGACGGTAGGCCTAATGACAGCAGTGATTTGGGTTTTGGGAACTTGATGCAATCTTGAACAATAATTCCATGACGAAATTTATACAAATTCTTTGTCTTGGCTTTTGAATTTTACAGCGTAACATGAGAATCTTTCCTTTCCATCTCTCCCTCCCATCATAAAGGAAGTAGAAGAGTGCCCTAACATGCATTATATGAGGCACTAACCCGAGTAAATTAGTCCAGCATCAGTGTTGTGTGAGCTGGGGTATGTGTGTGGGAGGGGGCTTATATTCATCAGCCGCGGAGGAGGAAAGGCCTATTCCCTCCAGCTCTCACTTTGCTATGAGGTCTTCCTCCTCACACCCTCCCTTCCCTCCTTTTCTGCACCAGAAGATGAAAGGAGCATCATTTCTGTGTGTTCCACTCCACCAAGCTCTCTCGCTCACTCCTTCTCCCGTTCTTTTTCTTACCTCATACCACTTTTCTTCTCCTCAATTCTTATGCAAGTTGTGGAAAATTTGGCTTTGCTAATACATGTAAATCACATCACGGCAGGAAAAAGAAAAGAAGTGGTCTGTTGATGAAGTGAATGAACCAAGTGGAAGATGGAAGACGAAGTAGGATAAAAAAAAGAGAGCGAGAAGAGAAAATATATATGCGATACAAAGAGAAAATAACAATTTGGTGAAGAGGTATTTTATGGGGAAAGAGACTGGAGGAGGGGGAGAAAAAGTCTAGAGGTTCTATTATTCAATCAATTAGGACGTTCTAATTTGGAATGGCGATGAGAAACTGCGGCCTCTAAATAACAAGAGTCTGCTAGAAACTTCGACAACTTGTCTGCAAATGAATGATGCTTATTGACTGAACTGTGGATAAATTTAACGTACCTAACATATTGCTAAAGCTGATTAGTGAAAATTGTGCAAAACCGAGGCTAACGAACTTGTTTGGTTGTATAATTATTGATTCTGACTTATAATTATATTCATTTCATTTAGTGTTCTGTCCAAGAGCAGGTCTTTCACTGCAAACCCAGTCTCCAGTCTTTCCTGTTTTCTGCATTCCTCTTTGTTTCCTCATATGATCCATATATCTTAATGTCGTCTATCATCTGAAATGTTCTTCTACCCCGAACTCTTCTCCCGTTCACCATCCCTTCCAGTGCGTCCTTCAGAAGGCAGTTTCTTCTCAGCCAGTGACCCAACCAATTCCTTTTCCTCTTTCTGATCAGCTTCAGCATCATTCTTTCTTCACCCATTCTTTCCAACACAGCTTCATTTCTTATTCTGTCTGTCCACTTCACACGTTTCATTCTTCTCCACATCCACATTTCAAATGCTTTTATTTGCTTCTCTTCACTTCGTCGCAATGTCCATGTTTCTGCCTCATATAATGCCACATTATACAAAGCACTTCACTAGTCTCTTCCTCAGTTCATTTTCCAGACATCCGCAGATGCTCCTTTTTCTAACGAAAGCTTCCTTGGCCATTACTATCCTCCTTTTCACTTCCTAGCAACAACTTATGTTACTGCTTATAGAACACCTCAAGTATTTGAAGCTGTACACTTGTTCTACTGCCTCATTTACAATTCGCAAGTTTATCTTCTGTATTTTTCTTCCTATGACTATGCTCTTCGTCTTATTTACATTTACGTTCTTTCCATACTGTTCACAGCTGTCATTTAGCTTCAGTAGCATATTCTTTAGTATCATTTCCTTTTCTGCTAACAACGCCATATCATCAGCAAATCTTATACACGTTATTCTTCTTCCTCCTACTATCACTCCTCCCATGTTCTGAAAACAGTTATTTATTAAATCCTTCAAGAAGATGTTGAACAGGGTAGGTGATAAAGGACATCCTTGACGTACTCCTCTCCCAATTTCACTTCCTTCCGACATTTCTTCTCCTATCCTGACTGTCACTCGTTTTTTTTTTTATAATAATCGGAGTAATTCCATTTCTGCAGTTGTTTCCAATAAGATTCTGGGCGCACTTTAGCCTACTGAGTTCTTGTGCTTGTCCATCTTTAATTCAGCGAAACAATTTAAAAAACATTATATTCTGTAATAGATGACAAAATTCTTGACTGTAAATATATTAAACTTTTATTTTTATTATAATCTTATCTTATTTAATTGTAAAGAATTTTCTGAATCAGTGGAGTAAAATATGTTGCTAAACTGATTAGAGAAGTTGTGGGAAAAATCTAACTAAATTATTTCGTCTTAGTAATAAGAGTTCCTTGCATTGTCAGCACAGTAGCTATCTGCAAAATAATATCTTTGCATAATCGTATTTTTTTGTTGTATTTACACCTATTGTTGTTAGGCTTGAAAGTTAGAATTCCCACATAGAAACTTGTTGCTAGGGAAATCATTTTTCATAATATAACTATACTGAAATAGACCCATTAAAATGTACTTATTGTCACTTAGTTATCATTACAATATAGTTTTGCGAAGGCTTTGGAATAATTCTGCTCTAAATTTTCAATGCCAAATATATAGTATTTGCAATTTTAAAACTATGATCGTTCAGAAAATGTTGTAAAATATTACACGTTTAGAAAGTGCATTACAAAATCTTGGAAACTGAAAAACGAACAGAGCAGAGGACAGCTGCACAGAATGCTACTATGCGTTGTTTATGTGAACATACTGTGTATCGTCTGTAGCGATCGGGAACAGGGCGAGGCGCGGGTGAGATCTATACTCCTCCCGGTACTCAACTGAAATCTACCGTTTTGGTACGAACTTCCTAAATTATCATCGTTGCCAGCTTCGTTCAATGTAAATTCTCTTCCAACTGGTGAAGTGCGGGCAGCATCCAAGGAGGCCAAGTGATCTCTAACTTCGATACGCTACTTCTAAAGTGGAACGTTTTCGTGAAGTTGGGCAGTATCAGCCGTGAAATAAAAAGGTATTTCTTCAGAAAAGCTATACTAAAGGAGACACAATTTTTTTCTCCATCATTGGTTTCTGTGAGATGTATGTACCACTGCCACAGGGTATTTACCCATTTGCAGTGTGAATACATACATACATACATACATACATAAACACGTAGATTTTAGTTTTCTACTTCTGATTAAGATTCTGGCTGATAGGCCTACATCTAGTATTATAAGCAGGCTTCGGTCTAAGGACACAGAGTAACCAGTATGAGGTTTAGAGTATATGGAGTATAAATGACGTCATGACCCGTGTGGAGGGGTGACTGCAACAGCACAGGTGGGTGCGTAATGTGCATTACCGTTGTGTGTATTGCAGTTTGGCTGCGGTACGTGTAACAGGCTTCGGCGTAGAGACACCTGATTGAAGGTTACAACTCACGTTAATACTTTAATGGTACACATTTATTATCTACATAGGAATGTACTGTATATACTGCATCTGTACAGGATGAAATATATTTTGTGCCGTACTGTGACGGACTGTTTACATGTTGAGACACGAAGTAACGGCGCGCTCCATCTCTCACTCCACTCGACCAACACAACACTATCGTCCGTGCGTTCTGAACTCCATGCGTTTCTGTGTCTAGGATCGAAACCTGATTGTAAGGTAGTACATCTCACTTGACGAGTGTCAGAGGAAAAACAATAATTGTTTGTATGCATCTGAAGTCTGATTAATGTAATATGTAGGCCTAATCGGTGATGTATCCAATGGAGGGGGAAAGGAACTGGTCATCCTACCCAATTATCTCCTGGCTTAGTTGCCTCATAAGTGAGGCCTTGTTATCATTTTTGAGGTTCAAACATGTCTTCGGACAGTTCACTAAACAAATACTTTCAATACAGTACATAAAAAAGAACATTTCGTACCTGTAAAGCCTATTCTAATGCAACGTTGAAGTCTCCTGCCTACTTGTTACCAATATAACAGTCGAGAGGTTTAGGACGCAATACAATACTATGAAAAGGGATCGTTTTCCTTACATAGTCCTGGAGGACTTAGATCTTATGTCGGTGATTACATCTAATAAATGTGAAAGGAGGTGTGCCTCCTTTAGTGTAGTTCTTCTGGAGAATTACCAGATAAAATGTTTTCGTTCAAATTCTAGTTCTCTTTCGTGAGAAGCCGTTAGCTGACTGAGCTACGAGTGGGATTTTGTCCTGGAACCCTTAAGAAACAAAGATGGCAACAAGAGAGTCAAGTTGCCTTGATTAAAAGCAGAAGAATGCGCGGTGCTGACAGGTACCAGGGCAAGAGAAGTCAAGCTATTTATCGCACCCTTAAATTCTTCCACTCCAGTTATATGTCGACCTAATTATCCGTTATATTAACTTCTCATGTCTGTGCACACCGCTAATTAACAGACAGGTGTCTGGTACAAAGACGTTACATTTCAGTATAATCATTCCGCCTTCTTCCTCAAGGAATCCTCGTGATACCTGTCACATTCCGCGACTTGCACACCCACTCTCTTCTCAGTTTATCCTCATCCCTCTGCTACATTCCGCGGATTCCTTCCACCGCCAGACGTGATTTGTCTACGAGGCTGACAGTGGGACAGACAATGTGCAGTAACCCAGGCCGCAGCGCGCTATGTCAGTCATGTTTCATACCTCAAGCAGGCGAGGGGACGCCCATGTGCATCTGGGTGTCTTCCTCACACTCGCACTCACCACACTTACACGTTCAAAAACACACATACTGCACATGTACACGCAAGTACACTCATATATGCTCAAGCGAGCTAACACATGCACGCACAGTATTGCTAGAAAGTTTAGGGGCACCTTATAATTCTTATAAAATGCTGCCCTGGCCTTAAATTATTAGACAAACTAACAATGTTTTTAACTTCCGACTGAGCTACCCCAGGAACTATACACGACACCGTCACAATTTTTCCTTTGTATCCACACGACTCATAGTGAGTTCTGGCGTCTTGTCAGCTCATTTGAGTCGTATGGATACAAAGGAAAAATTGTGATGGTGCCGTGTATAGTTCCTGGGGTAGCTCAGTCGGAAGAGCGTTCGCGCGCTAAGCAAAGGGTCCCGGGATCGATACCCGGCCCCGGAACAATTTTTCCTTGAAATTATTCAAACCTGCTTTACAGGGAGCTACTACCTGAAAGCCAGATTTGTATAAAGTTTTTAACTGTTGATTAACAATAGGAAAGATTAATTTTTAGTGCAATTTGAGAATTTATATGACGACTATTAATCCTTATAGAGAATTTATAAGTTTTTCAAACAAAATCAGAAATACATCTTGATTACACAACTTTTAACACTATATCACTTTGGAAAACGTATTGTATATCTTTCACATGTTAAATTTTTATGTTACCTTGTTAACATGTTTGGTCATTTTCAGAACTGGTCGTTGCTGGTCTTGGCACGTTTTGTTTTGTTTCCTGTGGGGGTGTGTTTGTGTAGTGTAATGTGGAGTCAAAGAGTGTTTGTGTTCTGAAATTGAGTTGTGTGTTGAGAATTTCGTTTGGATGTGTTTTTGTGTATCTGTATATTTCGTATTGTTCTAGTGTTTAGTTTCTGGATTTTTGTTGGATGTGTAGAATTTCCATGTCTATGTTGATGTCTCTGTATGTGTGGTTAGTATTTGTGATGTGTTCTGCATATGTGGAAGTGTTTTGTAATTTTGTTATGGCTGTGATGTGTTCTTTGTAACGTGTTTGAAACGATCTGCTTGTCTGTCCTATGTAGAAGTTGTTGCAGGTGTTACATTTGAGTTTGTATACGCCTATGTGGTTGTATCTGTTTGTTTGTGTTGTGTGTCTGTTGAGATGTTTTTGTAGAGTATTATTAGTTCTGTATGTAATGTTGTAATTTAATTTCTTGAATGAGGTTGCAATCTTGTGTGTGTTTTGACTCCACATTACACTACAAAAACACACCCCCACAGGAAACAAAACAAAAGGCGCCAAGACCAGCAACGACCTTTTTTGAAGATGACCAATAACAGGTCGAAATATTATCACCTTTAATCCGAGAAAAATTCGTTCCGGCACCGGGAATCGAACCCGGGACCTCTCAGCTCTGCGCGCTGAGGGCTCTTTCCAACTGAGCTATGCCGGGACACGATCCGCAGTGCCGGTTGAACTCTTCTCATTGTAATGTTTGCGGCCTACTACCTGCATTTTAGACATATGTAAGTCATAAATGCAGAAGCGCATATTTAAATGACTTTATGGCCATATTCAACAACAGTTTGTGAATATTGTTAACATTTAATACATCACATAATACACATTGACTACTTCATAGTACGATGTAAGAGTAATGGAACGGAGAAAAACTCTCTCCGGCGCCGGGATTTGAACCCGGGTTTTCAGCTCTACGTGCTGATGCTTATCCACTAAGCCACACCGGATACCCACCCCGGCGCCCGACAGAATCGTCTCAGATTAAGCTCCAACTCTTGGGTTCTCTCTAGTGGCCGCCCTCTGCACTACGTCATAGATGTCTATGAACGTAGGACCGAAGTCCACACATGTGCTGAGGTGCACTCGTTATGAGTGACTAGTTGGCCGGGATCCGACGGAATAAGCGCCGTCTTAAATCACGAAGTGATTTACGTATATCATATAGAGTTTTTCTGCGTTCCATTACTCTTACATCGTATGATGACGCAGAATATCTGCATGGAAATATCATATGTACTTCGGTACATTAAAATAATATATAGTTCATAGTAGTTGTGATAATATTCAATGAGGGTGGCGAGACCTCATATAATGAATATGTGATGTAGGACGAAACATGTTAATAAGGTAACATAAAAATTTAACACGTGAAAGATATATAATATGTTTTCCAAAATCAGAAACCTTACATTTTCTGTAGGCCTATTAAAGTTTAAATTGAATGAGTAACTAATTGGGGAACGATTCTCAACTGTTGCTGGATGATGTAGGATAGCCTTTATTACTCTTCAAATTAGTAAATATCAAATATTTGTAAAGAAATTCTTTCTGAATGTCCTAGCAGTTTCTTAGATTTGAAGTAAAAAAATGGGGAAATTTTGTTATTGGTCGGCTCATCTGTAACTGTTGAATGGAGGCAGTTATAGCTATAGCTCCTAATACCCAAAAAGTCTCGCACCAAGTTTTTTTGTGTTATTTTACGACGCTGTATTAACATCTAGGTTATTTAGCGTCTGAATGAAATGAAGGTGATAATAACTGTGAAATGAGTCCGGGTCCAGCACCGAACGTTACCCAGCATTTGCTCGTATTGGGTTGAGGGAAAACCCCGGAAAAACCTCAACCAGGTAACTTGCCCGACCGGGATTCGAACCCGGGCCACCTGGTTTCGCAGCCAGACGCGCTGACCGTTACTCCACAGGTTCGCACCAAGTTAAACACCGTAAAAGTCTCAAATCGGACTAAATTAAGTATTAAAAATGTTTATGCAAAATATAGGTATAGAATGAACAAAACTCAACTATACCGTTATGTCGTAACTTTTTCTCGCCTGGTTTAGCAATACAACCACACGCTATCACTTGTTCTAAATGTAACAGCGTCTGTTTTCACGAGCGCTTCGACCGGTGTGGGAGCAGAAAGATTTTCTCGTCCTGTGTTTCTTCTTTCCAGTAATAATTTTGAACAACTCCTTCCAACGGCGCTTTATGAAAGTCACATGGAAGATAATATCGTCTTGCGCGGATGTCAATAGAGAGTAGAAAATATAAGCTACGTAAGCTTCGACACTTGATACGGAAATTTTATAATGCTACACCGCCATATTGCAAGACCTCATGGGTTTTTCTTTGTCGGGGGCAATTTGCTAGCGAGTTGCGCCACATGGTTCCCTGCCCCCTTCCCGCTTCTTCTCCTCCTCCGTCGTCTCGAGTCACAAATCATGCGGCGTCGATAGTAGAAAGTTAAGTCACAACTACTGCTGCAGTCGCTGAGGTCCCTAAATCTCTGTAGAAAGAAGTCTTCCCTTCCCCCCGTGAAAAGTGTAATGTGTCACCCAACTCAAATTTCACGTGGAGGGTTTCGCGTGTGTAAACATTCGGCTCTGAGTTACGAGCACAATCTGTTAGAGCCGAATTTAACCGCATTATTTTCTTACATTTATCGTCTACATTCTCATCTCATTGTACTTATCATCCTTAACGGGTAGTCATCTTCATTTTATTTTCTCATCATAGAATGTATTGGAATGCTGCGAAAAATTAATTTTCGAGATGCTCACTGAAAGCCACGTTTTTAGCCATCTGTTGTGTGAAAAAAAGTGGTTTTGTGTATTCTCTCTGTCTATCCGCAGATTTCTTCTGAACTACTGGACTGATTTTATATATATTGAATATCTACGAGTCCGAAAATCATCATCATCATCATCATCATCATCATCATCATCATCACTCCAAGGATTAGGCAATTGCCCGTTCCGACTTCATAATTCATCAGCCCAACGTTTTCTAGGTCTCCCGACGTCACGTCTTCCTCTTGCTTGATAATTTCTTGCTAACAATGGATATCTCTCCTTACTCATTCCATTCATGGGTTCAATCAACTTTTGTCTATAATTCGTGACTTTATCTAATAAAGGCTGTACTTTTAATTATTCTCTTATATCCTCGTTTCTAATTCTATCAAATTTTGTACACCCTTTAACTTGTCTGAGGAACCTCATCTCCGCCGTTTGTATTCTATCTTTCTGTTTTTTCGCTGGAGCCCAAGTTTCACATCCATACAATATTGTGGGAATTGCCATAACTTTATACATTTTTACATTGATTTATTTTAGAATCAATATCTCTTTCCATATTGTAACTAACATCACAGCCCAAATATTTGAAACTAGACACCTGTTCTATACTTTGATTTTCTAAAATAATTTTGGACCTCACTGAATATTTTCCTCTAAATGCCATTGTCTTTGTTTTGTTTTTTTACTGATATTTTTAGATCATATAATTGACATATTTTATTTATTCATGTAAAGATTTCTGAAATATAATGTCTTAGGAAAAAGTTTATGAATTTTCTTATTCTTATAGTACTCCAAAATAGGCTTTAATAGCCTTTTCCAACCTTAGGTATTAGGCCATTATTACATCTGTTTTATATTCTAAAATTATTTTTAATAAGTTAATTGGACTAAATGTCGTAGGCATAGCCTATATGTTTTACCCAAATCAATTTAAAGTCAAAGATTTTTTTGCTACGAATTAAAAAAACTAAGTACAGATCGATTATTTAGTCCTGACAGTTCGGCGACGCGAAAGAGGAGGAAGTAATAGGAGTAATGGGGAGAGTTCCGGATTAGAGATAAGGGCGAGCGATCGGTAAAGGAATGTAGTATAGCTTAACTGTACTAGAAACACAACGCTATACCGCATGCTTGACATCCGATCGCTCTGACTGCAGGCAACAGAATAACCTGAACATCCCTTGGCGTAACTTAATGGAATCACCTGAACCAGGAGCAGATTGCCGGCGACTGTCAGGACTAAATAATCGTACTGTACCATAGCTATGGGGTACAGGTCCCTCAAGTTATAGTCTAATATAAAACTTAAAAGCACATTTCTGCAGAGTAATTTTTTTCTGTTCTATTTAAGTCTCAATTTTCACTATCATACGTAGGTCCTACATACAGGTACCATCAATACTTCATTAAATTTGTGCATGATTTCCCCTCTCAATTTATTCTTTAAAGTTGTTTCATTATTTTACATATACTGTAGGCCCTATATTGAAGGTTATATTAACTCCAGTCCACACCTGTGGAGTAACGGTTAGCGCGTCTGACCGCGAAACTAGGTGGCCCAGTCGGAGCAACATTTTTTTAGTGGGTTATCTTACGACGCTGTATCAACATCTCAGGTTATTTAGCGTCTGAATGAAGTGAAGGTGATACTGCCGGTGAAATGAGTCCAGCACCGATAGTTACCCAACATTTGCTCATAATGGGTTGAGAGAAAACCCCGGAAAAACTTCAACCAGGTAACTTTCCTCGACCGGGATTCGAACCCGGGCCACCTGGTTTCGCGGCCAAACTCGCTAGCCGTTACTCCTCAGGTGTGGACTTGAGGTAAGTTACCTGGTTGAGGTTTTTCCGGAGTTTTTCCCTCAACCCAATATGAGCAAATGCTGGGTATCTATCGGTGCTGGACTCATTTCATCGGCATTATCACCTTCATTTCATTCAGACGCTAAATATCCTGAGATGTTGATAAAGTGTTGTAAAATAACCACTATATTAATTCCTGTTTTAAACCTCTTATCATAGTCATCATATCGGGTGTCCATCGATTAGATTGATCAGAAACAGCCGAAGCTGGTCGAACTGTGTTCCCTGCGAAGTCAAGGTCACCCGTCTCGAGTCGTGCTGTCTGATAACCGTTTTAGTACACAATTGAGTTTGTGAATGTGATGCTAGTTTGACACGTTTAATGGTCTGTGCGTGATTTATTGTATAATAGTTTGCATTATGATGAGAATTCTATGTAATTTGGAACAAAATATTCATTTACGAGTTGTCAAAGAACATTCTTACAAATCCTTGAAGAGAAAACTTCGTTATAATTATATCGGGATAGACTTTCCATCTTTACAAACCATTTTAAATTGGCGAAAAGAAAAGTATTCTTATAGGGTATAAAATACATACAAAAACGTGATGACACAGGGTATCGATTACGAAAAGAACTTCACACAGTTTTCCGCAGTTTTTTGAAAAAGATTGACCTTGTTTAAGAGCAAATGGTGAACACTTCGATCGTCTGATATAAGAGTGAGTACCATTAGATTATTTATAATAACTAGGTTAATTAAAGTAATTAGTGAAGTAAATTATTAAAACAGCGCAGCGCTTTTACGACTGCAGAGCACTACCAGATCAACCTGACTGCCGGACAACCGTTATATTTGACGTCTTCAGTAATTAAGGGTTAGGTTATTTCATCATTTATTGAGTATTACAATTTTGGCATAATCTGGGTATTTACTTCTGAAAGCCTTGACTTTGAATTCATTCTCTGATATAAAGTACTGATATTATCCGTACGATTCTGATTTTCAGCCTTGTTTTTAGAGAAGCTGATAAGGAATGATATATCCCTGTTATATTTTTCAGTAAAATGAATGGTTTTCTTGCAAATTAAATAAAAAGATTAATACGTATCGTTATTTTCTACCGTTCATATTTTAAATGTTTCTAATCGCTTCTATTCACTTGTCGTAATGTCAACATAATATAATATAGGCTAATACTTACTTACAAGTGGCTTTTAAGGAACCCAGAGGTTCATTGCCGCCCTCACATAAGCCCGCCATCGGTCCCTATCCTGTGCAAGATTAATTCAGTCTCTATCATATTCCACCTCCCTCAAATCCATTTAATATTATCCTCCCATCAACGTCTCGGCCTCCCCAAAGGTCTTTTTCCCTCCCGTCTCCCAACTAACGCTCTATGTGCATTTCTGGATTCGCCCACACATGTTACATGCCCTGCCCATCTCAAATGTTTGGATTTAATGTTCCTAATTATGTCAGGTGCAGTTCTGCTTTGTGTAACTTTCTCCATTCTCCTGTAGCTTCATCCCTCTTAGCCCCAAATATTTTCATAAGAACCTTATTCTCAAACACCCTTAATCTCTGTTCCTCAAAGTGAAAGTTCAAGTTTCATAACCATGCAGAACAACCGGTAATATAACTGTTTTTTAAATTCTAACTTTAAGATTTTTTGATAGCAGACTAGATGACAAAAGCTTCTCAACCGAATAACAGGCATTACCCATATTTATAATATAAATATAATAGCATAGAATAGAATAGAATAGAATAAAATAGAATAGAATAGAGTAGAATAGAATAGAATGCAATACAATGCAATACAATATAATATTCATTCATTCAAAGTGTTCTGGCCAAGGGCAGGTCTTTTACTGCAAACCAATCATTCTCCAGTCTTTCCTATTTTCTGCATTCCTCTTAGTCTCTGCATATGATCATATAATCTTAATGTCGTCTATCATCCGATATCTTCTTCTGCCCCGAACTCTTCTCCCGTTCACCATTTTTTCCAGTGCATCCTTCAGAAGGCAGTTTCTCCTTACTCAGTGACCTAGCCAATTCCTTTTCCTCTTCCTGATCAGTTACAGTATCATTCTTTCTTCACCCATTCTGTCCAACACAGTTTCGTTTCTTATTCTGTCTGTCAATTTCACACGCTCCATCCCTCTCCATATCTACATTTTAAATGTTTCTAGTCGCTTCTATCCACTTGTCGTAATATAATATAATATAATATAATATAATATAATATAATATAATATAATATAATATAATATAATATAATATAACATAACATAATATAATATAACGTAACGTAACGTAATATAATATAATATAATATAATATAATATAATATAATATAATATAATATAATATAATATAATATAATATAATATAACGTAACGTAACGTAATATAATATAATATAATATAATATAATATAATATAATATAATATAATGTAACGTAATATAATATAATATAATATAATATAATATAATATAATATAATATATAGTATATAATTCAAATTATTAAAATGAATGGGAAATGAGTTGAATGTGAATGATTAGCTTTAGTCCTTGTTCTCCTTTCTTGGATGCTGTAACAACACACTCACTCACTCACTCACTCCCATATTTATCGATCGCCTGGTTTTCTTGAAGTTGCGGGCCTGGGCGCCTTGCCATATGTCATGGTGGGTCGGTGTAATTAAAGAGAGCGTTGCACGGCATGACGCCCCGCTCTAACCTCCCCTGCCCCATGACTCCGACGACGGCGTTAAGTTTTTAGGGAGGCCGGAGACATATTTTCATCATCAGCAACACTGCTACCACTTTCGAGAAGAGCAAACTGTTAGAATTAATACAGGAAACTTAGCACATGCTACTTGCAGGCGCGGACACTACGAAGACTTGAAATCCCTACACTGTATGCAGTCTTGTATACGATGCAATGATTGTGCCATAAAGGGAACAGAATGATAATATAAACATATAGGAAATTGAGCAATGAAATAAAAATAAATTTGAATCACATCAATTGGAATATTATTTCCGCAGACATAGAGCATACTCGCTAATAACTTTGTAAGCATCTATAGATCGAGTAATTAGTTGATGATGATGATGATAAGAAGAAGGGAAGCAACTGAAAGGTATGCGGGTACTTGTTCTTACAAGATTTTGGTATGTAGGGTAAAAACTATGTGAGCTCCAAGACAGTAGGTCATTTGTCTCACTCAGCGGTTCGCCATTCCATTGAAGGGAACTAGAAGAATTTTGAAGGAGGAAAACCGCAAGACGGATGTGACCCATTACATGCAAATTTTAAGCGCGGAAGGAAGTTTCGCAGAATATCACCTGAAAAAATGCAATGTAGCATAAATGCTGGGTCACCTGAAGATATTAACAGTGATGTAGAGAGCCGTGAGCATCGTAATCCTCGCTAGTCAAGGAAAGAGAGCACTAACTTGGATTGAAAATTCTCGAGTTGAATTTTATTTTACCTATTTAAAAGTAGGAGTGCCACGGCGAACATGATACACACTTTCACATTGCAGTGACGCTTCTCTTAAGCGGACACTCGAGAGGAATTATTTCGTGTCCCTAATGGGGAAGTATGCTACTTGTAGAGGGAAATACAGAGAGAAACTGTGAAATTAGTGTACATGAATTTACAAAATTACTTGATACCAATAATATCATGAATTTATTATACAAACTTAGAAAATAATAAACAAACGGGAAAGAAATATACAGAATGTTAACTGATATATAATATATTGGAGAATGGATAGACAATCTACATAAAAACAAGCAAAAGATTTCATGTAAATGTATAGTCAATTTCCATTTGTTTTTTAATTACAGAAACTCAATTTAACTTGGTTTAGATATTACATTAATGTTTCATATTTATTAAATCAGCAGGCCTTGTTAGAAAGAAGGATTTCCTCATTATCGTCATCTGGCAACCGAAAATGTTATGGATTTTTACTTATGGAAGCATTTAAAAGCAATTGTAAGTTATATTCAAGCACTATTAAGTACATTGGAATTCTTCAGCATGTTTAGAAGTTTTAGTGACTATTTTGAGTACGAGCCTATCTGTAATTATGCATGGACTTTGTAAGCGGAGATGTAAAAATAAAGTTGTAATATGAAAATATGTATGAAATAAAAAGCACTTTTAATTAAAAAAAAACAAAGAGTATTGACAATATATTTACACATACATGTTTCCTTGCTTTTAGGTACCAAATCCATTTTCCAAAGGTTTCCCCACATTATTAGCTAACGTCCGTACAATTAAAAATGTAAAGTTTTTTCTTGTTTTCGTGAAATATATAATCGTCTCCTGTTGTACAATATTCTTATAATGAACTGGAATATATCGTCGTTGTTCCTGCAATAACTCCTATGTGACATATTTATCGATTTTCAGATTTTTGCTCTATTAAATAACTTAAATAGTGATACAGCAAATAATAATAGGAGTTATTGCAGGGACAACGACGATATGCTGTTGTATTAACTTTTTCAAAGGTGGTAATGAGGCAATAATTGAGAATTTTCTATTTCGGGATGAAAGATAAGAGTTCTCCAGACTCAGTGATATTATTTCTCAATACAACTTTCATAGAATTTGCTGGAATCGTAGTAAGTATACACATCACAAATTTAAGGTGGCCAAATTTTATACAAAATGAAGGACTTTGAAGAGTAACAAAACCTAAAAAAAAAAAAAAAGATGCTACCCAGGTTAAAAGAGGAAATGACAGTAGATGGAACAAATACTAAGAAAACATACTGGATCACTGAGAAAGCAGTATTAGATTGAAACCTTCATGGGAACAGACTGTATGGGCGGCCCAGAAACACGTAGGGGCAAACTATTGAAGAGAAGCCAAGAAAGCTGGGAAGACATGGGTGTAGGTCGAAGAATTGGAGACAGATCTGACCGGCGACTTTTCTTCAATGTCATGCACTCCTAAGGAGCAACATGAATTTTATATTTTGATGATGATGATGATGATGATGATGATGAATAAATAAATAGCCAAGTAGGCATGCATACACAAGTACATAGAGAGAGAGACAGACAGACAGACTTAGGCAGGCCAGACAGGAGATAAATAGCTAGATTAGGTAGACAGAGAGATATAATAGACAGATAGGTAGGTAGTTTGTTTAGTCAACTGTCCGAAGACAGGTTTGAACCTAATTAGTGACACCAATAAGACATTACTCATGATGCAACTAAGCCAGGAGATAATGGGGTCGGGTGGCCAATTCCTTTCCTCCCCCATTGCATATATCGCTGACAAGTAATACCGGTATATAGGCTAACACTAATCAGACTTTAGATGTATACAAACAATAAAATTATTCTTCATCTGACGTAAATCGTCAAGTGAGGTATACTGCCTGATAACAGATGTACAGTCTTAGAAGAAAAACTGACCGGCTGCCATACGCTAAGTCCCCTTCGGGAGACTTCGGTTGATTCCGTGAGTGTGTAAGTTTACAAGTGAAGGAATTTCTTATACACGTCTCCGCTCTGTTTTTTCTTTCTTTTGATTGTTTGTTGCTTTTTCTGTCTGTTTATAGGATAAGTGTTATTTACTTATCTATTTATGTTCATAACAGGGCAAAGCCCCAATTACAATAGACAGTACAGATAAAAAAACATAGAATTGCATACAACACGAAAAAAGAGGTAAAACATATACAAGTGTAATTACAAATTAAAAATGGAAAAGAGAAGGAAAAAAAACAAATAGATACCACCTAAATAAAAGACACAGATACAGATATAAATGAAAAACACCAAATAAAAACAAATCAAAAAGAGCCAAGTACAGACATCACAGCCAAAAATGCAAAATGTAGGCGTAGCTATAATTGGCAAATTGCAGAGCAAATACAACACCATGTTAATAAATTCATTATACAGCACTACACAGCAGGCCCAATAGGCTCAATTAATTTATTAAAAAAACTCACCAACACAGAACATGTGTTTTAAGTAATGCTTTACATAACTTTTTCTTATAAATATTGTACGTTAACGAAAAATCTAAATCCTGTTTATTTGATAGATGATTGTAAGTTCGAAGCATTGATAAAAGTGGAAACATTTTATGAGATAGTGTTTCTGTTGTCTGTAAATAAAAGAGAGATTGCTTTCTCAAATTTGATTTACCAATATTGAAACTAATTAGCTGTAGAAGATCAGGGTTGTCTATTAAGCCATTTATGGTTTTGAACAAATACATGTGTTGTGCTCTTATCCTGCGACTACTGAGAGATGGTACATTAAATTCAACCAGCATGGATTATGCATAATCTATAATGAAGATATACTCGAGTAGTAAATTAGATGCAAAATACACATTCTTTCCCTAGCCGTGTGAACCAGGCAGACGGACAATAAATAGTCAGACATAGAAAGGACAGACAGAGGGAGACAGATTAATAATACACAGTCTTTACTACAGTGTTTTCAATCGTAAGGCTGTATCAAGGTTTCGCTATTCGGTAGACGAATTTTATTACACAGAACGTTCTTTGGATCAGGCATGAAATATCTGCAAACTGCCAAGATTCCGCGTTTTCGTGTCTTTTTCGACGTCTGCACGGTGCGTGTCATAGCTCTTGGAATTTTTACGGAGTGGTGGATTTGATTTTGGGGTTTCGATCTCGAGAGTATTACGTTGTAGCAGGTCATCAACGAAGGCTGTCATCGCGGCACGAGACGGTATGATCGCGGCCGCCGGCATGTCGGGATGGTGCCTGTATCTGTCACGCCAGAGCCACGACGACAAAAATACAGTACACTACTGCGCTAGAAGCAATAGTGCTTGTTATGTTTCAAGGGGTGGGAAGGATGATGGTCACGTGATCGGGACGGCGTGGAACCTTGCTCGCGTGACGTCACGTAATGCAGTGTTACTCTTGTGATAGTTCATATCGTGAACTCTTCAAGTCTTGAGCAACGTAAGTCTATATAACAAAATAATTTCAACGCTTTTATGTATTTAATTTATTGGTGCAGACGATCAAAACGACATTAATGATAAATGGCGCATAAATTTGAGGACTATAAATGTAGACGATTGTTATAGGCTGAACACGTAGCACGAATGATAATTCTAATTTTTATCGTGGACATGACTTCAACTGAACAGCTAGTGTCTCATCTTTCTATCTTCTCTCCACCTACTGTATTGTATAAGCTCGCTTTTTTTGTACAATTGTTTAAAATCATTAATTCATTCATTTATGACCATTCAAAACGGATTAATTTTGGTCTGGTTCACTAAAACTTTTCAGAGACTCCTGTTTTCAGCTGCACCTTGATGGCCTCTTACTAGGACAGGCCTGCAGAAAACGCAAGTAGGGGAAATATGACGTCAGCCTCACTCCACTTCTATTGAAAATGATCGACTTTCGTCGCGGGAATGAATGTTGATACAGCCGAGCGTAACTAGAACGCCGTGACCGAACAGGTAGAAAAGGTGGGTGGGGTAAGAAAGGGGAGGAAAGCAGTCGCTCTCAAGAGCTACAGTTCTGCAGCTCTGTACTAGGCAGACATCAATGTCCACTTGGTTTTTCCATTGAAGTAGTGGCCTTGCCAGTATCTTTGTACCTCTTGGATAATTATCCATTATTTACAATTATATACAATCGAAATTACTGCGTTGAACTATTCATATACAGTACTGATGAAATTCTACATAGTTCTGAAGAAGTATTATATATTTTTCCGTCTTGGCACGAGCTCGAAGATTCCTTTTTGGTGAAACTCTAGGTCTTGATGTTCGGACAGCATTCTGGTACAATGCTGCCAAGGAAGGAGCCGTATCGGAAGCAGGTCGTTGCTGTAGATTTGTTGTCATCCGTTTGTGGTTACAGACCTACCAACTTTCGCGCATAATGCAATTAGATCACGATTTCCGCTCTGTCACATTGACGCTATTTCCTGGATTTATAGGTAATCGCACAACTTCCACGTTTGTTATGTTTGTGTTCCGCTGCTGTTAGTAGACCCTATTATTATCACCATTATCATTATTAATAAAAAGTATTTCTCGTAAAAATTTCAATTTTCTGCATTTTATCTCTCATAGTTTCGAAACTATGGTGCTACGTGTGTACTGCGGTTATCAAGAATGACGTAAAGCATTTGGAATGGAATGGAATTTCGGAAGGGGGCACTACTCAGCACTGCGACCTTTCAATACCTATTGCGCTAACTCTCAAACTAATAGTGCATTTCATGTATTTTAACGTGGAACGTTTAAGTGGACACCTATCTAAGAAAAAATGTTCGTTGCAATTTCTATAATATTCTACAGTCTACGCGCATATTGCTTCTTAGCGGGAACGCATCGATACAACCCGCAGCATAACATTGCTCTTTAATGGTAGCGGACTGATGAAACCTGCAATATATCATTATTTAAAAATGAAGTTTGAAGATTGAGCAGAGCGGATATTATATTTTTCTGCACTGGTTACTATATTCATTAAAAGTTCTTTACTTTATGTTTCTGATAAGATGATTCTCGTCAAATGGTGACATACGATTATATGAAATCACACAACTACCAACCCTGCAATTATAGAGGTTTTCAGTCCCTTAGAATTTTATCTTACAACGTTTTCCTGTCAAACATACAGGGAAGGCAGTACATGTCTTTGCAAATAATATTGATTTTCCGTGTTAAATTCCTACATAGAGTAAAGGTTGGTAATATTGTGATACTAATAATATTATGATAATTCTTTTTGAGAGAAAGATCGGTTTTCTGCGTCTACGTATTAAGGGAATGTTCGTGGACAAGTTTCTGCACAAAACTGGTCCTTCTCACTCTTAGTAAAATTATAAAAAAATCTAAAAAACTTATCATAATGTTATTAGTATCACAAAATTACCAACCTTTACCCTATAGCAAACTATGTCACAGAGTGTATAAAGAAAATATTGAGAAGAATTTGAAAAATATACACAATACAATTTTATTCGAACTCCATCCACTGAAACTTGTGAAATTATATGAGAAGTAGACTTTCAAAAAGCAGTTTTTTCAAAATTAGAAAAAATTGTTTCAATATAATTTCACGCAGTAGGATAGAAAATGAAAAATGCCCAAATAAACGTCATATTTACATAACTGCGAAAATTGCTATATGTTGACGCGAAAATCATATGTATAATATGGAGGCTTGCATAAAAAATTACATTGAAGCATTTTTTTTTTTAAATTTGAGACAAACTGATTTTTGAAAATCTACATCTCATATAGGGATATCACTAAAGATACTAAAACTCATGAGAACTATATTTCGTTCCATAATTTCTGACAGGAAAAGTAAACATTGCCTGCAGTTATTGCTATTCAACCAATGACAGAGATCTCATTATATGCTTATCTTGAAGTTGGGCGCGGGTAGAATGCTTCAGACTGCCCAACTGCAAGTCAAGCGTGGAATGCGATCTCTGCCATTGGTTCAATAGCAATTATACTTCTCTCCTCCTCTGCCAGCAATGTTTACTTTTCCTGTCAACATTATGAAACGAAGTATAGTTTCATATTCACAATAATTGGATCCAAGGTTCACTTCTCTTTCGACAGAAAACTATGCTAACTTTTTTCGCTTTCGACTGGATTCGAACCACGAATTTCGGATTAGATGGGCGAGGACGAAAAAGCACCACACATAAATACATGACAAACATTACAACAATTCTCCATGTCGATCTATGATTTAAGTGTGTAGATATGTTAGCAATAGAATAATAAAGGAAACAGAATTGAGTGTCGCCAATGGGTAATCATAACCAAGATGAATAAAAACATGAAGTAGGTTATGAGAAGAAAACAGCCTTCCCCGCCCTGCATGCTTGAAAGGAAGACCCATATGTTATGGGGAGGGGTTCCAGCAGAGCTCTCGGGCCCACTTTGCAATATTTCTGCTTGCACCACAGGGCTAGGAAATCTTCCACAAACGAATGTGGCAGCCACGACCTCTGGATAACGTCATCATCGTCGTCATCACTGGTCCATTACGTTAGTAAATCAAATCTGTAAGGCTTTATTGTGTCGCAGCTCTTCCGATGTGCTCGGTGGGGCGAGCTCTCTTGTGCGAGGTAAGTGGAGGATTCTGTGGCTGGATCTCAAGAACATCTTCAGATATTTCCGAAGAAAAAAAGACTCGCAGTCGTGACAGAGAGCATAAGAATTGCAGCTATAGTACGCATTCGATTATTATATAAAATTATTAGTTTATTCCTTCTCTCCAACTCTCTTCGTTTCTTCCATATTTTATTTATTTAGTTCATGAATTCATACTCTTCTCTCTCTTTTACGCCAATTTTTATATTTATTTTTTTCTTTATTTCCCCGGTCGTCCTCGGTGACCCTTGGATTCAAAATTCGTGAATTCAAATTCGGACAAGGGCTATAAATTCTAAAGGGCGACAAAATCTTAAGTATGGCTTCCTTTGAGAGGAAAGTACATTTACGGTACCATAAGTAAAAGAAACCGAAATTGTCGCCCTCGTTCAATTCCGACAGCTGAAACCGGTCGAACTGTGTTCGAGACTTGGTCAAGGTCGGCCGCCGCGCGTCATAACCGGTTTCGTATTCAGTTGAGTTATGAATGTCGTGCTAGTTTGACCCGATTATTGCTTCGTACGTGGTTCTTCGTGTAATATGGTGAGAATTCGGTATAATATAAGAAATACAGTCAACTTCGGTTATAGTGAACCTCTGCGGAGTAGCATATTTCGTTCACTATATCGAAGTGTCTGTTATTCTACTGACATTGGTGTACATACAGTATTAATGTGCCTTTGGGTCAGACCACGTTCAATATCAGTACTAATGTTCGTTGCATCTTCCAACTTAACACTTTACACTTCGAAATCCTGATGTTCACAGTTCGAAACTTGAATCTAATCTTGTCATGTAGGTAGTAGGCATTGGCCGATTTAGCACCTCTTCCCACTAGAGGTATGCTACTATGTATTTGACCTTGGAATTTCCCCGGGTTCACTTTTACAAAGATGCGGGAGGAAGGGTTGAGGACCATTATACTGTAATCCTTCTTGTATTTACCCTTTGGCCGTCACTCTACTCCCTTTTACAGAAGAAAACATTTTCTCTTCTTATTCTTCTAATAACCTCTTTTAAAGGGGTCAGAACTAATCCTTCCTTTATCCCTCACTGCGTACACTAATCTCGTTAACATGTTTCGAACTGTCCAGGAAGCTGAACAAATCCTTTGTCTTTCAATGCACTTTAGAAGTAGAAGGTTTGAGATTTTATTCTGAACATATTCTTGGAAGTTTATAGGAGAAAGGGTTTCCTAAATTACCATTTTGGCCATTTTAAAATTGAAATTTCTTGGGAAAGTTATAGTTTTAGGCTCACTATAATAGAAGCGAGGGCTCACTATAAACGGAAATATTACTGTACTTTTTAATGTATGCGGGACGGGACCAACGATTTAGATACACTATAGCCGAATGTTCACTATAACCGAGTTTAATATATCGAGAGTTGACTGTATTGTAATGTGACTGTATTAGTTTACAAATCCTGGAAGAGGGAAATTCGTCGTAATTATCCCGGGGTACGCGTATCATCAAACAATTTTTTTGTGCTAGTCAAAAATTTGCGACTACATTGTATTCCCTCTGACTTTAATTTGTGGGCTACCCTTACACAAGACCAATCCACGTATTCCGCAGGATTTTAAGGTGAATATTTGTCAAAGCGATATTTGTAATAAAAGAAAATTAACTCTACATAGTTTCTCCTAAATATTTTTAGCAGTACTGACGCATGTATAACAGAAGAGAGTGAACACTTCGATCTCTTGATGTAATGGCGAGTATCATTTAATTATTTCTAATAAGTAATTAAAGTAATTACATCAGTAAATTGAGTTACTAAAAACAATATCCGAGCGACATAGCGCTTTATAGATAGCAAAATGCTGTCGGATCAACCTGTCTGGTGGACATCCGTTATTTAAATGTACTAAATTGTTGAATAATTACATTAATAATAATCATAATCATAGTAAATTCTGGAAGACCACTTAAGAGACATCTTGACCTCTAATATGAGACCCGAACGGGTCACTCTGTGCTACAAGATGTGTTATTTAATCATAATGTGATGATAAACTTGACATCATAAGCGTTCATGGCGATTATCGTCTGAAGAAATACTGAGCTTTAGAATAGTATGTTGAGCAGTTTAAGGGTTAGCTAAAGCTTACAACTATAAAGTTTTGGAAATATTCAACATTTTTCTCCTCCATTACTGTATCTCGTACAATAATGAAAATTAGTATGTGTAAAAAAACACTGTCCTTCTGCTATATGAAAAAAAATCTTTAGATTTAAAAATTATTTTCATTTTTTTTTTCAAAATTATTTCAATGTGCAGTGATGATGCGTTTCCCACATAAGTCAAAAACTACCCAACATTCTGTGATGAAATTTTGTGTGTGTATTTATGCATGTCATATTTATAATATGATGCAAGATTACTTCTCTACCTTTGATAGATTGTCTGATAAAAATAAATTCATTTTAAAAAATGGTCAAATATCAGTATTTTCTTCTAACACAAAATAAAAAAAAATATATATATTGGTTAAGGAATGTAGTTGAAAGGGCGTGCTATTGTAAACATGAGTTTCAGCAATAAAATAAAAGAGAAAGTACATGAAAAAGTTGACAATTTTTTTAGTTATGAGGGAAACGGTTAATCACTGCACAGTGAACTGACAACATTTTGAATTTTGAAAAAAAAAAATATATATATATATATATATATAAAAATATATATATATTTTTTTAAAATCGTAAAAACATTTTTCTCATATAGCAGAATAACATTGTTTTATACATACCAATTTTCATTAGTGTACAAGATGCAGTAATGAAGGAAAAAATGTTGAATATTTCCAAAAATGTTACTGCTGTAAGCTGTACCTAACCCCTTAAAGTTACGTATCACCCTAAGCTCTGCTATTCTCGGGTGTTATCTATGATCCTAGTGATGGATTTTTAAATGGTTCTGAAACGTTTAAATCAATAGGCCTAAGTATCAATAGACTACACGGTTCGAAAACAAAAATTCTTGTTTAAAGTGAGAGGACAATTTTTATTTAGGAGAAAATGAAATATGAAGTATAATATTTTGAGTGATGCTTTAATTCGTGCTTATTTTTAGAGCCACATTCTAACGAAATGGAATAAAAATTGAAACGTCATGTGTAACAATTATTTTAAAATCTCGGGAAAGAAAGAGTCTTCAATTTTTTAATCCTGTGACAACTTAAAACGCCACAGCATATTCCCTTAAAAATTTCATAAAACAATTACGTAGGATGTCGCATGATGATCTCTTGACCAATTTTTAAAGCACGATTTTACGACGGTGATGCTAGAATAAGGCTTTTATTGAAAGGGGGGAACTAGAAAAAAAAGCGTTATTTTTTTAAATAAGTGAGGGATTAGAACAGTGGGCAGCAGAAGCGATAAGCTATTTGGCTTGACATTTTGAAACGGTACAGCTCTTAACAGGTCCATGCCACTCTCCATTTGAGACGAGACGCCAGGCCGTGTATGTATATAGATGATGTCCTTGTTGTATGTGGAAATGAATTCCACTCTCTCCTAAACAGGGCGTGAGGTGGCTGACTACCGGACACTGAAAGATGGGGGCCACCGAGTTATTATTCACACCCTATTCGCTCCGCTTTCATCTCTGTCATCCCGGGGACGTGTAAGGCTGCCTCCTGCCTCGCCGGCTGCAGGACCTGGGGATGTCACGCGTTAAAGGGTTTGAGGTAACGTGACACGTGAAAAGACCTGAGAGAGATATATACAAGGGGAATATTGTAATGCTGCGTTTATGTACGGCGCAGGGGTGGACTTACTGCTTAAGTTTCTACTGTTTTCTGTAAGTGAAACACGAAGCCATTCGCGAATGTCTTTGATATCAGCATGCAGGTTCGGTACTGAAATTGAACAGATTTCCGTCCATGGAGATGTCTATGTTCTAATTCTATATGAAGTGAATCATTGCTTATCTACCGTAAGATAATCAATTACAATTAATCATATTTTATCCACTGTAGACTTTACATCACTAATAAAAATGTTGTAAACACATTCATTACGCAACTAGTTAGGTAATGAACCTTCTATTACGCAACTAGGTAATGTGAATGTTCTCTTACGAAAAGATACTAGATTTCTTAACCTAGTAGCCTTCTCCTTTTTGTTTCAAAACCGCGTACAACTGCATATACTTATGTTGATCTTCTTCATAAAAAATAATGTACTCCGTGTCATCGAATAGTACGTCCACAATGAACTTTGCCTTTCGCATGCAGCTTTCTCACTGAAGTATGCAAGCATTAGCCCACTTTCTTCGACACTTTCTACATTTTTCTTGGAACACCAATCTTCAAATTTTTTATATCACTTCATATCTTACGCGGGATTTTGATGGTACAAAACATTCAATTATAGAATTTGCTGCATTTTCAATATCTGAATTCTCGTTTGAACTCATTTTAACAATATTTATTTCTTCTAGTAGTCTACTGCTGTTCTTCTGTTATTAACAAAAACATATCGTGTTCAAGACTAATAAAACAAACATAAACGAATCGCTTCTCGCAGGAAGAAAGAAACTAATAATAATAATAATAATAATAATAATAATAATAATAATAATAATAATGATAAAAATAATAATGCAATCGCCTTCTCACAAAAGACATGTTCAAAACTAACAAGAATAAGGTAAGCCTTTTTAAATTGATGATGAAGTCATATTTCGAAAGTATAAAAAATTGCTTTGCAATAGTGATACTAAAGAGCATCTTAAGTACAAATTTCGTAAAGAATAAGGTAATCCTTCTCTTACAAAAACACAAAAGACACAGGGGGATGCAACTGGCGAAGTTAGGACACGTGTTCCCTAAGTTCGCCACCTGTGTGCCTGTTGTAAATTCATATAATATTTTAATATCATTAGAGTACAGATGTAACATATTTTAATACAGAAAAAATAGTCATAGTAGGAATTAAATAAAGTTTTATCATTTATGAATTATCTCAGGATTAATAATTTTAGTATTTCTTTACTTATAAAATATCTAAAATATCACTCGTTTAAATACTAAAGTTAAAATGTAATCAGTTATTTAATCTGTCAACTGTTTAAAACGATCTCAGAGAAACAGGAACGAATGATCCTAAGTTGGCCCTAAGAAGCTGGCAAACTTAAGAACAATTCCAACATTTAATAATAATATCATAAAGTAGGACATATTATAGTAAATGTAATTCTAAAAATACAGTAAGAAAGTACACAAAATAGGCTTTAAAATGATATATTACACTCTTAAATGCATTACCTATTCCGTTGGATGAAACGGATATTTACGGAGTAAATCTTATACCGGCAACTACAGTTAACACAATATGGCGACCACCTTATAGCAAGAGATACTGGTAATGCACCTGGCGTATTCAACGAAGTTCTAACGCACTATGCATCAAGTTACTGCTGCCACTTTTGGCCAAATATCGTATCTTAATGAAAATTACGAGTGGCGAACTTTGGAGACCTGGCGAACTTAGAAGTACCTACTTTAATAAATTTTCTTTTATCAAATTGGATAAAACGTTTCACATTACAATACTCGACTAGTTATTAAACTCGTATTGTAATATGAAACGTTACAATACTCATATTGTAAATAACTGTTATAGAATACGATGGATTTGTTAATAAAATTTAAATTACGGTTCATTTAACAACGCTCGCAACTGCCGAGGTTGTATCAGCGTCGCCGGTGTGCCTGAATTTTGTCCCGCAGGAGATCTTTTACATGCCTGTAAATCTACTGACATGAGCCTGTCGCATCTAAACACACTTAAATACCATCGACCTGGGCCGGGATCGAACCCACAATCTCGAGCACAGAAGGCCAGCGCTATACTGACTACGCTACCCAGGCCGACAGGATTTATTAATACCTGACTCAATATTCTGTTACAGTTCTATGAAGTCTTAATAGTACGTTGTAATACCATTAAAAGTAAAATATTTCATACCTCAACACCATTACAAGGAAAGTATTCCTTACCTAACTTAACACAATTAGAGTTTATTACATTTTACCTAAAGAATGTATTGCATTTATGAATATGCTATCAATAGACTATTACAGTTCTGTGAAGCTTTTAACAAGAACTCTTGTTGCTATACTAATCGAGATTACTGGATACCTAAAATTAATGAATTGAGTGAAATGGTTAGTGCTTCTCCCTCTATCCCTTAAACTGCTAGTATCATGTTAATTTATCCAAATATTTCAAGTAGATCCTAAACTGCTAGTGTCACGTCAATTTTTCAAAATACTTCAGGTAGATTCTAAACTGCTAGTATCACGTCAATTTTTCAAAATACTTCAAGTAGATTCTAAACTGCTAGTGTCACGTCAATTTTTCAAAATACTTCAAGTAGATTCTAAACTGCTAGTGTCACGTCAATTTTTCAAAATACTTCAGGTAGATTCTAAACTGCTAGTGTCACGTTAATTTTTCCAAATACTTAAAATAGGTTCTAAACTACTAGTGTTACGTTAATTTATCCAAATACTTCAAGAAGATCCCAAATTACTATTGTCACGTTAATTTTGCCAAATATTTCAAGAAGATTCTAAACTGTTAGTGTCATATTAATTTTCCCAAATACTTAAGTAGATCCTAAAGTCACATTAGTTTTTTCAAATACTTTAAGTAGATTCCAAACTGGTACTGTCACGTTAATTTTTAAAAATACTTCAAGAAGACCCTAAACTGTTAGTGTCATGTTAATTTTTTCCAAATACTTCAAGTAGATTCTAAACTGCTAGTGCCACGTTAATTTTTCAAAATACTTCAAGAAGATTCTAAACTGCTAGTGCCACGTTAATTTTTCAAAATACTTCAAGTAGATTCTAAATTGCTAGTGCCACGTTAATTTTTCAAAATACTTCAAGTAGATTCTAAATTGCTAGTGCCACGTTAATTTTTCAAAATACTTCAAGTAGATTCTAAACTGCTAGTGCCACGTTAATTTTTCAAAATACTTCAAGTAGATTCTAAATTGCTAGTGCCACGTTAATTTTTCAAAATACTTCAAGAAGATTCTAAACTGCTAGTGCCACGTTAATTTTTCAAAATACTTCAAGAAGATTCTAAACTGCTAGTGCCACGTTAATTTTTCAAAATACTTCAAGTAGATTCTAAACTGCTAGTGCCACGTTAATTTTTCAAAATACTTCAAGTAGATTCTAAACTGCTAGTGCCACGTTAATTTTTCAAAATACTTCAAGAAGATTCTAAACTGCTAGTGCCACGTTAATTTTTCAAAATACTTCAAGTAGATTCTAAACTGCTAGTGCCACGTTAATTTTTCAAAATACTTCAAGTAGATTCTAAACTGCTAGTGCCACGTTAATTTTTCAAAATACTTCAAGAAGATTCTAAACTGCTAGTGCCACGTTAATTTTTCAAAATACTTCAAGTAGATTCTAAACTGCTAGTGCCACGTTAATTTTTCAAAATACTTCAAGTAGATTCTAAACTGCTAGTGCCACGTTAATTTTTCAAAATACTTCAAGTAGATTCTAAACTGCTAGTGCCACGTTAATTTTTCAAAATACTTCAAGAAGATTCTAAACTGCTAGTGCCACGTTAATTTTTCAAAATACTTCAAGAGGATTCTAAAGTGCTAGTGTGAGGTTAATTTTCGCAAATACTTCAAGTAGACTCTATGGGTGCTATGCATAGACATATCGCTAGCCCGCGCTACGAGCCTGCTAAACTAGCCCCGGTTATTGACTGATTACTTGTACAGGATTCATATCATATCGCTAACACTGGTTTATGAATACGAAAAACGTTAGTTCATTGATCATCCAGAGGAAGCCCATGCTAAGAATGTCTATGAATATGGCCATAATTTTTCAAAATACTTCAAGAAGACCTTGAACTGTCAGTGTCATGTTAATTTTTCCAAATACTTCAAGCAGATTCCAAACTTCTACTGTCACGTTAATTTTTACAAATACTTCAAGTAGATTCCAAACTGCTACTATCACGTCAATTTTTCAAAATACTTCAAGAAGACTTTGAACTGCTAGTGTCATGTTAATTTTTTTAAATACTTCTAGTAGATTCTAAGGTGCTAGTGACACGTTAATTTTTCTACTTATTTCAAGTAGATTCTAAACTACTGGTGTCATGTTAATTTTTCAAAGTACTTCAAATATATCTCTTTAAACGTAAAATGTATTAAAAACATTCTTGCTCATGCTCATAATTATCATCTTGTTCTTCTTCTAAACTCAAACTCAACAATCTGTTCGGGCTAAATACAAATTCAGTCGTCATCTTTTTCTCTGCGTCAAATGGTTCTTCACTCTTCATATTAAAATGGATTGCTAGATTTGATAGCATGTTTATCTTCTTATGTATGCAGCTTGAAATTGGATCTAAAATCTCTGATTCAATCATAGCGTTTGCCAAGAGGTAGGTTTCGCTCAGGTAAATGACGTCGGTGTACATTTTGAGACCTGAAGAATCCAAAAATGGAAGAATAAATAGGGCTGTATTGTGTCACTAAAATACAGACTCCTTGGCACATTCTTTGCAAACAAAAAAGACAGTTTTTGAAAACATGTTCAAAATATTGCATTTTCATCACCTATAACTTTCGTATATAGTGTTTATTTATTTATTTATTTATTTATTTATTTATTTATTTATATTTTGTTATCAAGAAAAGAACAATTTATTTATTTACATTAAAAAGATATAATAACAAACTATTATATACATAAAACAGAACAAATTTATATAATTAAATTTAGGAAGCTACAAGCTGTGTTTCATATTTCTTACTTATGTTGTATATTGAGAAAGATAATTATGATTTGCCACTCAAAAATGCATATCTATCTTATTTCTGATGATGTTAACTGGGTAAATATTTTTAAAATAATTTCGATAACTTAAAATTTTTGGAACATATAAGACCATTTCATTGGCACTGTGCCTTGCATAACAAAACAACTCGAGAAAATTATAACTCATTTCTAATCCTTCGCCATCTTGAGTTATTTCCTGTTTGTTTAGTAAGAATATCTTAAGTTTTGACGACAAACTTTGAAGGATTTATTGATTTGTAGGTACCTACTGAATATAAACAAAATCTTTTCAATAATTTAAATCTTCCTGCACACAGGCAGACAGATAGATTCACAGACAAGTGGTATGCACCGGACATCATCCCACCAGTTTGCCTTGCCAAGACGACTCTGGTATTGATTAAGCATTGTCAAATTGATCGAAGTCAAATAATTAACTGAAAGTAGGTCATATTCACTATGAATAATAAATAATTTACATGCACGCATTCTGGTATAGAATTTCTAATACATGGAATTAAGTCTGTGGCGTCTCCTATATTCTCCTCAAGACAGTAAATTTTTATTCTTCAATTCTCATAAACATCCCAGTCTTTTATTAAGCAAGTGAAGTGAATGATGCAACCTTTTAAAGGAAATAGTAATGCCATTCTCTTATTCGTATAATTTGAACGTATATACAATAATGTCAATAATGTTTCCTTTTTCGGATATATGGAAATAAAACCCTTTATTTACGAATTAATTTTGAAGATAAATAATTATAATATGAATAGAGGTGTAAAATTCGATAATCTTTAACAGTTTAATTATTTTATATCCCTTTTACTAGATTATTTATTAGTCTAGTGAAACAAACAGATAATCGAAGCTCCCCCATTGTTCATAACTTCTTGGTGCCGTTGTACCTCAGGACTTAACTACTATGTAACACTTTCTCTATTGATACTATACTACGTATGTATAATCATCTTATAGAACTTCAAAGTTTAGAATATACCATTGGGTATCTTCTTAGGGGACATCCCTCTTTTTATAATAGGCTATAACTAAAATAAGATATTTACGTACTTTCTGTAATAATAGAAGTAAATGTATTCCATTTATTTGGTTATTGGAAATACAACAAACTAATATAGGCTACTCGTTTTATAAGTAATATAAAACGTTTATATTTGAAGCAATGGTTAGTTTAAGTGTTCAGATTTACATTTGTTATTTTGTATAGGCCTATGTTACAAAATACGAAAATAAACTTATTTCAGATATTACGCGACCAAGGCCAGTGGAGTCCTGCAGCCCGAGCCGTGGCGCTACTGCTTCTCAATAAGGAAATCACCAACCGTCGTTCTAATCTAGTCGTGGGCTTCAAAATCTTCGACTGATTAAAGTTATTCAATATATCTAAAATTATTTATTAAATTTCGTAGGCTGTACTAAATTAGAGCCATTTGTAAGTAATAATAATAATAATAATAATAATAATAATAATAACAACAACAATAATAATAATGCTAATAATAATAATAATAATAATAATAATAATCACCATTAACAAGAGTTGAATTTCGGCCCTATCGTTCTCTCGAGTGTTTGGAATTAGTACCAGACATTCTGATGAAGATGTATAGAAGTGCTCATCGGACAGATATGGTGCACCCCTAAGCACTTGAACCCAAAGAGGCTTTTCGTGCAACCGTGATGGAATGAATTGCAGGCCGACTGTACTGCCTAGGTAAGTTGGCTCCTCTATCCGCCACACAGCGCAGTCCATTCCAGCCTTCAAATCCGTATACCATGCCACCGTTAGTGATCTGCTATTCCCCACAGATCTGTATTACGTAGCATTGTATATGTGTGTGATTTATAACTCAGTTACACGACATATTTGTTATGAATTGCCATATCCCCATAAAACCTAGGGAATTTGGAGCCTCATTATACTAAGAGCTATAAGTCGTCTAGAACTCACCACCAACGCCATCTACCACTGTTTGGAGAAAGCGCGAGGAACATACTGCGGTGGACGGCGGCTTTGACGTCACGCAAACACCAACGGTGCTATATTTTTGAAACGGAGATAATGAAAGAGGGACTGCCTTCATTGTTGGTAGAATGATGAGTAAGATTCGGATAAAGTAGAAGTATCAGGATAGGCTGTATAAGATAGGGCTTTACCTCCTTCAGAACGCTACCCCTTCCACTAGCTAAAACTCTGCTTGCTGGGAAAAGCGCTCCCCACCCCGTAGCTAAAATATCAGTGGCTGGGGGATACCGGAAAACTAGTTAATATTTGTAAACAAAACGCACAAACAAAGGATGCCTATCCTGATACAGCTACTTTATCCGAACCATAATGGTGAGGAAAAGACGTGAGAATCCCAAGAAAAACTCTCACAAATTGATTTTATTCATTACAAATACAACTCCACCACAGCCGAAATTTGAACTCCGGGATAGTTAGCGTCGATGGAATTGGTGATAGCGAGATGGTATTTGACGAGATGAAACGAGGCCGAGGATTCGCTATGTATTACCTGACATTCGCCTTACGATTGGGAAAAACTAGGAAAAAACCCAACTGTCGTCATGAGCCAGCGCTACTGAGCTAAGGCGACTGCTCCTTGATGATGTGGTTAGTAATGTTACAAACTTTATCCGTAAGAGAATACAGGAAAAAATAAGATACATAACCGAGTCTCTGTGAGACAAATATAAACATGAATTCTAAGGCTGTGATGCAACAGGAAACCGCTGTTTTTTTAATCTGACATGCTGCTGTTTAGACACAAGGACATAAAATCTCATGACAATTAATTGTAAATAATAATAATAATAATAATAATTACACACTTATAATTATGTGTATTTGTATTGGCAACTGAATTAATGACGTTATCTTTATAACTGTAGGTGCAGACGTTATGAACGCATATGAGGCACAGGAAGGCACAGATGCAATTCATTCTTAATCTCGGCAGTAGAAATATTCCAATAATTAAAAGAATGAAAAGAAAGTGTTCGCACTGTGGCTGTTCTACGGGGTGGCTACCCCTGTCCGCACATACGGCATAATATTAGAACCATCTCTCAGAGAATGCAGACTATTTTTTTTTTAATTCAGGTGATGACATTCACAATTAAAGAGAAAGAGGAAACCGAATAGACGTTATACAGCAGGAAAGGGGGAGGAGGGAGAGTAGACGAGGCGAAGGGGAAGCGCGAGAAGAGACCGTGGATCGTCCGGTCGGTCGCAGGACATCTACAGGAGCGGAGGAGGAGAAGAGCATTGAGACGTCCCTAGTCCCGACACGAGATTCCAATTTCGTAGCAATGGTAATTAATGCATGGAATTTTTTTTGTATGTGTCTGTTGTTGACCGTCATCATATATGGAAAGAAGGACTTTTCTGTTTCCGCTGGAAGCTGTATCCGAGTGTGAAAATATGTGAGCATATTCTACTTGCTTTTTTATCTTGTACGGATTTTTATATAATAATAGGATAGGTAGGGGAGGAGGAGGTGGGGGTATGGCTTTAAAACAGGGAGGACTTCAGGGAAATATGTGAATTTCAGACGTGATCTATAACTGCTTCCTGCGCATTGTATTCAGTTTTGTAAAAGTGGGGAGGGGAAAGAACACAAAGAAGTAAAAATGATTATTTATGACGTTGACGCTATCATTATTCTCTACTTTCTGTTCTATCTTGAAATGAATTAATCTTATTTCAACTGGAATATATATTCTAAACAATTAATTTCTCTGGAGCTCCTAGCCCGTAGTAGGCCTATTTTAACCAAATATACTGCATTGAGAGATATCAGATATTGTGATACATTGCAATAGTAAAATAAATATAATAACTGACATTGTTTTGAAGCCATTTACAATTGATCTGTAACAAACATACCTGGCTTGCAATAGTAAAAGTTGTGAGAGAAGGTTGTGTGGATTTTCCATTTTTGATAATTCAACAAAACAGTAACTTCATCATTCCGTTACCGTTCTCATTGTTGTCAAAATAAATTTAAATATAGTCATTACTGTCGTTCAGATAATCGTCATCACTGCCATCTACCTAATCATCATTGTCATCTAAGTAAACTTCAACATTGTCGCCTAGGTGATCGTCAGCGATGTGGTCAAACTAATTATTGTCGCCTAGGTAATCGCCAACATTGTCATCTAAGTAATCGTCATCACTGTCGTCTCAGTAATCATCATTGTCGTCCCTGTAATTGTCAATATTGTCTGGGTAATCGTCATTGTCATCCCTGTAATTGTCATCATAGTCTAGGTATCGTCATCATTGTCGTCTAGGTAATTGTCATCATTGTCGTCTTTGCAATCGTCATCACTGTCGTCTCGGTAATCGTCATCATTGTCTAGGTAATCGTCATCACTGTCGTCTCGGTAATCGTCATCATTGTCGTCCCTGTAATTGTCATTATTGTCTAGGTAATCGTCATCATTGTCGTCCCTGTAATTGTCATTATTGTCTAGGTAATCGTCATCATTGTCGTCTAGGTAATTGTCATCACTATCTAGGTAGTCGTCATCATTGTCGTCTCGGTAATCGTCATCATTGTCGTCCTTGTAATTGTCATTATTGTCTCGGTAATCGTCATCATTGTCGTCTAGGTAATTGTCATCATTGTCTAGGTAATCGTCATCATTTTCGTCTAGGTAATCGCCATCATTGTCGTCTCAGTAATTGTCATCATTGTCTAAGTAATCATCATCATTGCCCTCTAGGTAATTGACATCATTGTCGTCTCTGTAATTGTCATCATTGTAGTCTAGGTAATTGTCATCATTGTCATCTATGTAATCGTCATCATTGTGGTCTATGTAATCGTCATCATTGTCGTCTCTGTAATTGTCATCATTGTAGTCTAGGTAATTGTCATCATTGTCGTCTACGTAATCGTCATCATTGTGGTCTATGTAATCGTCATTATTGTCGTCTCTGTAATTGTCATCATTGTCGTCTAGGTAATCGTCATCATTGTCGTCTAGGTAATCGTCATCATTGTCGTCTATGTAATTGTCATCATTGTCGTCTCTGTAATTATCATTATCGTCTCGGTAATCGTCATCATTGTCGTCTCGGTAATCGTCATCATTGTTGTCTCTGTAATTGGTAGCATTGTCTAGGTAATCGTTGTCATTGTCTTCTATAGTCCCGTCGCTCTAATTTCCGGCACCCAATCGCGTTGCAGGTCGGCTACATTTAAACGTGTGCGTCTTGTGATTCGGTGATTCATTTCTTAAGGCTCGATAAATACTTAATATAATCGCCCGCCATTTTAGCTCTTTCGTTGGCGTTCGCAGAAAGCACACGAAGACGTTATTTTCCGCTCAATTATTTGCTGAATTACATTGCGTTTGATTTATTATCATAGGGGCTACGACATGATAATGTTTAACGGTGTGGCAAATAGATCCCTCGTATGGTAGCTCGGGAACGTAAGAACAAAAATGGCTAACGATACTACGTACCTAGACTTTATAGAGCCTTCACTTTCTACGACGTAAGCAAAGAGGCAGAGTCACGCAGGAAATAACAGTGTCGGAACTATAGGTAATTGTAATTATTGTCGTCTATGTAATAGTCATCATTGTCGTCTCTGTAAATGTCATCATTCTCTAGGTAATCGTCATCATTGTCGTCTAAGCAATTATCATTGTCTAGGTAATCGTCATCATTGTCGTCTAGGTAATCGTCGTCATTGTCGTCTCGGTAATCGTCATCATTGTCGTCTAGGTAACTGTCATCATTATCTAGGTAGTCGTCATCACTGTCGTCTCGGTAATCGTCATCATTGTCGTCCCTGTAATTGTCATTATTGTCTCGGTCATCGTCATCATTGTCGTCTAGGTAATTGTCATCATTATCTAGGTAGTCGTCATCATTGTCGTCTCGGTAATCGTCATCATTGTCGTCCCTGTAATTGTCATTATTGTCTCGGTAATCGTCATCATTGTCGTCTAGGTAATTGTCATCATTGTCTAGGTAATCGTCATCATTGTCGTCTAGGTAATTGTCATCATTGTCTAGGTAATCGTCATCATTTTCGTCTAGGTAATCGCCATCATTGTCGCCTCAGTAATTGTCATCATTGTCTAAGTAATCATCATCATTGTCCTCTAGGTAATTGGCATCATTGTCGTCTCTGTAATTGTCATCATTGTAGTCTAGGTAATTGTCATCATTGTCATCTATGTAATCGTCATCATTGTGGTCTATGTAATCGTCATCATTGTCGTATCTGTAATTGTCATCATTGTAGTCTAGGTAATTGTCATCATTGTCGTCTATGTAATCGTCATCATTGTGGTCTATGTAATCGTCATTATTGTCGTCTCTGTAATTGTCATCATTGTCGTCTAGGTAATCGTCATCATTGTCGTCTAGGTAATCGTCATCATTGTCGTCTCTGTAATTGTCATCATTGTCTAGGTAATCGTCATCATTGTCGTCTATGTAATTGTCATCATTGTCGTCTCTGTAATTATCATTATCGTCTCGGTAATCGTCATCATTGTCGTCTCGGTAATCGTCATCATTGTCGTCTCTGTAATTGGTAGCATTGTCTAGGTAATCGTCGTCATTGTCTTCTATAGTCCCGTCGCTCTAATTTCCGGCACCCAATCGCGTTGCAGGTCGGCTACATTTAAACGTGTGCGTCTTGTGATTCGCTGATTCATTTCTTAAGGCTCGATAAATACTTAATATAATCGCCCGCCATTTTAGCTCTTTCGTTGACGTTCGCAGAAAGCACACGAAGAAGTTATTTGCCGCTCAATTATGTGCTGAATTACATTGCGTTTGATTTATTATCATAGGGGCTACGACATGATAATGTTTAACGGTGTGGCAAATAGATCCCTCGTATGGTAGCTCGGGAGCGTAAGAACAAAAATGGCTAACGATACTACTTACCTAGACTTTATAGAGCCTTCACTTTCTACGACGTAAGCAAAGAGGCAGAGTCACGCAGGAAATAACAGTGTCGGAACTATAGGTAATTGTAATTATTGTCGTCTATGTAATCGTCATCATTGTCGTCTAGGTAATTGTCATTATTGTCATCTATCTAATCGTCATTATTGTCATCTATGTAATCGTCATTATTGTCGTCTAGAAAATCTTCGTCACTGTCGTCTCGGTAATCGTTATCATTGTCGTCTCGATAATCATCATTAGAAATGTAGTCCTAAACAGTTATATACTCTATTTCATGACGAGATAACTTATCTATCCTCCACCGTGAATTGAATCTGTCTTTGTACCGATTGGGCTAAATTGGCTCCTAAAATTGGACATTGATTGAGAAGTGATGAATAATGCTGAAGAAGTAAAAGTAGCCTGAATAGAGCTTTGTCCAAACACAGTCTATAACAAATCTGTTAAAATCGGTCTTGGTATATAGAAGGCATGTGAATCACTCACGTAGAAACTTAGTTGATGTTATAATGCTTGTTTCCGTCTTTTAGGAAAGCAGCCTTAAAAGAACTGCGCGATCCGAGTCTAGAATCAATGTTAAGACATCAGAGTAGACCATGAATGGACTGAAGCCAATTTTTACCCTTATACGTCAAAGAAATATATTGCCTTAATTACCCCAATGGGTGAAATGACTAGATCTTAAATAAGTACCTCGTAGCCGACATTTGCTTTGAAGCACGGAGCAACCAATTAATGAAAGGGGAGGAAATGAGTTAAGGGGTGGATACGAACAAGGTGGTTTATTTCCTTCTCAATCTGTAGCTACAATCGTCCTCCTCCCTTACCATTCTATTTCTAATTCGCTATAAATTGTGTTTTCTGAAAAGAGTGGTGGAATAAAGTTGTATAAGAGAATCACGGACGCTAATTTACTGCGGACCTAACTACCTTGCCACACTGATTGAAGTGTTGCAGCCTACACTGCCTATGCCTCGGAGACCCTTTGCTTCTCACTTGACACAATTTAAAACGCTCAATTGGCAATTCTTTACGTTATTGAAACTCTTTCGAAATACATTATTATTTAACCCAGCTATTACAACTGCGAGCAATCTAGTGTTTGTAGAATTGGTGATAGCTAGATCATACAATGAGTTTCATATTCTTTGCGTAAGGTCAACAACTGGAATAAAACAGTACCTGTAATCTGAAATAGAAGTAAAATACAGACTCCTCCATAAGTTTCAATGTTGATATAGGAAGGGCTTCGGGCTCCGGGTCTTGGTGTTTCTTCGTTACTCGTCTGAGGATGACCTGTCTTTGTCAGGCCTCAGACAGAATGGTTCACCTGTCAGCATCGATACATGAATGCTGCCCAGAGAACCTCTCGGAATTTACACAATTTATTGGGCGCACAATGGGCCAACACAAGCCTAAGGACAAGGATTCGTCCAGAGTCCGGCCCCCGACAAGACAAGACAAGACAAGACAAGACAAGACAAGACAAGACAAGACAAGACAAGACAAGACAAGACAAGGCAAGGCAAGACAAGACAAGACAAGCCAAAAGTAGCTGTGAATTTATTCAATAAATTTTCTGTTCATGCATCAACTTTCAATGATGTCCGCTCGCGGAATCTGCCAGCTTGCTTTCCGCCTTGTAGGAGTTATGAGTAATAGTAGTAGTAGTAGTAGTAGTAGTAGTAGTGGTGGTGGTGGTGGTAGTTGTGGTGATGGAAGTAGTAGTTAGTAGTAGTAGTAGTAATAGTAGTAGTGGTGGTGGCGGTGGAAGTAGTAGTAGCAGAAGTAGTAGTAGTGGTGGTGGTGGTAATAGTGATAGTGGTAGTGGTAGTTGTAGTGGTGGTGGTGGTAGTAGTGGTAGTGGTGGTAGTAGTAGTAATAGTATTAGTAGTGGTAGTAGTGGTGGTGGTGGTAGTAGTAGTAGTAGTAGTAGTAGTAGTAGTAGTAGTAGTAGTAGTAGTAGTATTTATTTATTTAACCTGGTAGATAAGGCCATCAGGCCTTCTTTGCCCCTCTACTACTAGACGATTACAAATACAATATGAAGAATAAAATTACAATTAATATTAAATTAACAATTATAATTACAATAAAAATCAAAGTACGAAAAGATTACCTGATTAATGAAAGCTAGCCAATTTATTATAGAAGTTAAGAACAAAGAAAAAAATTCTCCTTCGGTATATGACTAGCACGGGCGACTTATAAATATGGGACTCTGTAGCTGTCACTTGTGTAGCACAATAAAAATCCACATACTGATACTCTATTTTTTACTAATTACTCATCACAATTAAAGAATTTCACGAAGTTTTCCTGTGATGTACACAGACTTTTGACATCTCTTTAAGAAATCATACACACTCCTAAGTTCGTCTCTTGTAGTTAAACATACTTCCCTGAGAAATTGTCCCTTAGTTCATCTACTTTATACGAGTTTATCTGTAGATTTCATCCTTCATTTTAAGATAGAAATCATACGATGTGGAACTGAGGAATAGTTGTTGTTTAGTCAATTGTCCGAAAACAGGTCTGATCCTCACAAGTGATATCAAAAAATACCACTTATGAGGCAATTAGGCCAGGAGATAATGGAGTAGGATGGCCAGTTCCTTTCCCCCTCCATTGCATACATCGCCAATTAGCTACATGTTACACTAATCAGACTTCAAATGCATACAAACAATTGTTCCTCCTCTGACACATACCGTCAAGTGATATGTACTGCCTGATAAATAGAGGTACATACATATCAGCCAGAACCTCAATCAGAGGACTGGGGAATAGATGGAACCAAATGTATGCCAATTATTCTACCCCGGAAACGTTTCTCTTGTCATCTAAAGTTTCATTGGCTGTTTGCACCGTGACTGAATCCTGTCGAAGGATTGCATACAACCATTTGTCTTCAGTGAATTCGGCGAAAACTGGTTGAAGGATCTCAGTTATATATCTAAGCCCTTATATAGTGTTATCGTGAAAAAGGGTCCTATTAATCTATCACCTCGAAAAAACACATCAGACGCAGATTTTAGAATTATGAAGTAAAAGTTCGTGGAGTCTGTTTCGTTTCTCAGAACTCCAGTATCTGTTACATTTTCGGTTTTACCCTTTCGTCATCAATAACAGCACTGTAACCCGAGGCGCTTTTTGGCCTCATTTACTACAGCTCTCCATACTTCTGTCTTCACCTGTGTCTTGATGGCCTCATATTAAGAGGAAATAATTGTTCACTTATACTTCTATTGTAGTCGTGGTCTAATATGAAGCCTTTTACTTCTTGTACTACAGGCTAAACTTGTATCGTCTCAAAGTAGAACATGAACAAGTCACTGTAATCTTACGCTTTTCACCGACGTTACTATATCAGGATTTTGATAAGGAGTTCTTATTCTTTCTTTTTTAATTCCAAAAGAGTTATTTTTAAAATAGGCCCAAAAATCTTTCTCGACGTTTTATTCCAAAAAAGTTAAAACTGACCGTGTTGATTTTTTTTGTTAGAGTCTGGTTTTCTTCTGAATATATTACAGACAGAATTATTGTCTTGTAGCACCTTAATTTTATTTTTTTGGAGGGGGTTTGGAACCTGACATCACCTTCAGTTTCAAGTAACACTACAACGTCTGTATAATGCTAGTATATTAAATTTACATCAGTCTAAAACAATCATTATAGTTTTTCGGTCTTACTAATAAACCGTGTATAGTTTTTATACAAGATTTATGCAGAGTTGAGACAGAAATGTTACTAATAAAACATGCATAAGCGATGGATGTATAAACAGTCTGTAACTATACCTGGGAATTGCTTTGCAGTAGTTACGTACACGAAACCCCTTGTTTAAGCGTTGTATATAGAGAAAAATGGCCGCCCCTCTAACAGCTGTTAGTATCGATTGTCATTTTAGGAAGATGATTGCCTTGTAAGCACAGAACAACAAACCAAAGAGCACAGAATAATTAGAATAATATTGCTATAGCTTATACTCTTTGACCAAAATATAGTATGGTAATCGATCAGAGCCAGTTATACTATCGATACTTAACACGGCACTACTAGAGCGATCTATCGGACACAGTAGAGAACCTCAGATATTCTATTACCTTTCGTAATGAAGTAATGACGAAACAATGACGTAGTTGTGTAACAGTTGTACTGTTATACACAATGTATGTAGTGATTATTAGTAAGGAATTTACACACGACTTATAAACGAGCTACTCACTGTGTAAGTATAAGAAAGTTAAATGTCTGTATATAGAGTTTTTATTAGTAAGACCGTTTATTTAGAACTTTCTAAAGTGAATTTTCAGAACAGAATGAGAAAGTAGAGTGGATAGCTAATCTTCTTGCAGAACAACACATTTACTATGAAGCTATCAGATACATTATTACTCGTACCTATTTTAATTTTGCATTTGGAACCTTCCGTGCATATCATTTCTTGAAGGAAAAAATAATCTTCATTCAGAAAAAAAATACACATATATGATATGGGTTAATTACTCCTATGTAAACTTGATACAGGTTCTAGTTACGAAGATCTTGGGATGAGCTAGAGGTTAGTAGGCCATGTAGGACTATTATCTTAAAGGCTTTCAACTATGAGAGTTTTGTGGCTCTAGATGCAGAACAACGTTAAACCTTTGCAGCATAGTAGTTGTTCAGAAGAACCACCGTTTTCTTTCTTTCTAAATTTGATGGCACAGATATTCCACCAAGGAACCAACTCTCGAGTATACATAGAGGTGGCATTTGTGTTTTGAAATTGTGTGCAGAGTTAAAATGTTGAAATAAATTGATCGAAGTTTTGTTATGATCCATGAAATGAAAAATACAAAAAAAATAATTTGTGCTTCAAAGGGTTAAAAGAGAATCGAATTAAAATATTAAAATAATATATTACAATTCATTATTACATAATATAATTGTAATCTACACTTGCAGTAAAGATAAATAATAACATATCACAGGAATATAAATTAATTATCGAGTCAGGGAAGATTATACTCTATTGCCAACATTTCAATTTTATTAAAGGAAATTATTATCCAAAATGTAACCAAACTAACAAGCAACCATCTCACTGACAAATATGGTTATTTCTCAGCATAACAAAGGAGGATAGGAGTATACTTACAATTGGCTTTTAAGGAACCCGCAGGTTCATTGCCGCCCTCACATAAGCCTGCCATCGGTCCCTATCCTGTGCAAGATTAATCCAGTCTCTATCATATCCCACCTCTCTCAAATCCATTTTAATATTATCTTCCCATCTACGTCTCGGCCTCCCCAAAGATCTTTACATTTTTCAAAATTTAGGAAAGAAGATTTTGAACTGCAGATACATGAAAAATAGAAAACAATGATATTTAAGGGCAGAATTTAATACGACGAAAAACTACTGACAAAAGCGACAGGGTATTTTCAAATCTCCATGATTGCATAATTATCCTATGTCTCTATTTTTTGGGTTATTGTATTAATTTTGTGTTATATTTAATTTTAATGAGAGAATTAATGGGAATTAAAATATTTCAAAGTTCCGTAATGCTGTTAAAAGGTAAGTTTATGATACATTATAATAGGCCTACTACTGTTTTGTTCATAAAGAAAGTGGTTTATTATTTTCACAAAAACTTCAATTGTTTCACTATTGTTGCTACAGAAAATGAAATAAACAGCAATTCAAAGTATTTTTAATTAAGTGAATGTGTGTGTGTTTTTTTTTCAATTCATACCAGAAAATAACAATTTTTCCTGTTAGAATGCGAATTATCCTTATTTAGTGTTACTATGAATGCAATAGAGACTGTTCCAGCGCAATGAGAAGATTTAGAACTGTAAATGAATTCAGACTTGGGTCCTGTAATTTGTTATTATTGTGTAAGCTTGTAACAAAATTTAAGGATATACCCCAAGGTTTTCTTTTGAATGCTGTTCATTCCTTAGAAATGATGCTACCAACGATAGAGAAGTAAAATTGTCACCATATCTGAATATTTTGAAACTGGATTTAACCTCGATATAACACAATCTTTTATTAACAAAGTTATAGCCACCGGTATAGCTCAGGCGGTAGAGCGTTTACCTGTTGATCTGGGATTGCGCTCGGGCGCTCGTTCGATTTTCGCTTGGGCTGATTAAATGGTTGGCTTTTTTTTTTACGAATTTTATCCCAACCGTAAACCGAATGTCAGGTAATCTATGGCGAATCCTCGGCTTCATCTCGACAAATACCATCTCGCTATCACCAATCTCATCGAAGTTAAATGATCTATTAGTTATACAGCGTCATTAAATAACCAAGTTAAAAAAAAACAAAACTGCAGCCTTGTCTTTATTTTCTATAAATTTACTTCTTAACAAAGTTAAAGGATTTTCAAATCTTTGACTTTTGAATAATTCATTAGATCGCTATCGAGCAATATATCCGGGAGGTTTTCTTGGATGATGATTATTATTATTATTATTATTATTATTACTATCATCCACATTCAATGGAATAACTCACTTCTCAGTGTTATAGTAAATCTTATTTATCATTCAAATTGAAGAATAAATACAAAAATTAAGTACAGTGCCTACATTTGATGAATTTATAAAGGCGCGCCTAGAGAGATTCTTAATTACAAGCTAAGATGTAACAAAACATATTTTATTAATTGTTTGCTAGATCTAGAAAAGTTCCGATTTGTTTGCAATCTCTGAAACCAGAGATAGGGAACAAGCATTTGTATACGAACAGGCAGTGTAGGAACACAACGTTCGGAAAAATGCTCCGTCTTCCTTTCCGTGTTTAATCGCCTAATCCGACATCACGCATATCGATCCAAGAGGGCAAAAGAGACTTGTAGATAAATGTAATACCGGCGGAAAAAGAGGGGGAGGGAAAGGTGCCCAATGCTCCGAAAATTAAAAGTTTTAATTCATGCTCAGTTGAAGAAAGTAGAAATGCAGAGAAGAAGGTGCCTGGCGGATATCTGGAGAATAAAAAAAAGGATGGGGTGGATGTGTATAGCAACTAAGGGTGATTTAGCTTCAGGGTACGTGTACAATTTATTTTTCAACCCTTATTCTACACTGATTGGTGTAGAAAAGTCGAGAGAAAAGGGGTGGTTTGATATCTTTTCCTTACGTGATTCAGTCTGACCCATTGCTAAAATGGGAATCGTAAAGGAAAACAGTGTTGTTGGGTGAAGGAAATATCTCCATCACTGTGAAGCGTGCAGCAATGTAGGATAATCCCTTCAGCTCCCGTAATGCTTTAAGAAAAGAACCTCGCTAAGCTTATAACCCTGAAAGACTTGCTCGTCATTTAGAATACAAATCCACGCTACGTCAGTACGCCTCACTTAAACAATGCAAGGTTTGCTGAGCTTACATTTTAATACGAACACTAACATTATTCAGCTGTAATGCACGCGTGGTTTGCGGTAATTACTTTCGATGTATTTAGCCTGTAATAGTTATTTACGATACGGGTATCGTAACGTTTCATATTACAATACGAGATTGGAAAGTTGTCACACGACTCCGCAGGTCGAGTTTGATAATTAGCCGAGTATTGTAATATTAAGTTACGATAATTAGTATATCCATTTTGATAAAAAATTAGTTATTTAGTAAAAGTAATTGCACCGGTACATTAGGAAACTCCAGGGTAACAGAGAGGGTTTGGAATTGAACGGGTTACATCAGCTGCTTGTCTATGCGGATGATGTAAATATGTTAGGAGAAAATCCACAAACTATTAGGGAAAATACGGGAATTTTACTTGAAGCAAGTAAAGAAATAGGTTTGGAAGTAAATCTCGAAAAGACAAGGTAGCCTATATGATTATGTCTCGTGACGAGAATATTGTACGAAACGAAAATATAAAAATTGGAAACTTATCCTTTGAAGAGGTGGAAAAATTCAAATATCTTGGAGCAACAGTAAAAAATATAAATGATACTCGGGAGGAAATTAAACACAGAATAAATATGGGAAAATGCCTGTTATTATTCGGTTGAGAAGATTTTATCATCCAGTCTGTTGTCAAAAAATCTGAAAGTTAGAATTTATAAAACAGTTATATTACCGGTTGTCCTTTATGGTTGTGAAACTTGGACTCTCACTTTGAGAGAGGAACAGAGGTTAAGGGTGTTTGAGAATAAGGTTGTTAGGAAAATATTTGGGGCTAAGAGGGTTGAAGTTACAGGAGAATGAGAAAGTTACACAACACAGAACAGCACGCATTGTATTGTTCACCTGACATAATTAGGAACATTAAATCCAGATGTTTGAGATGGGCAGGACATGTAGCACGTATGTGCTAATCCAGAAATGCATATAGAGTATCAGTTGGGAGGTCGGAGGGAAAAAGATCTTTGGGGAGGCCGAGACGTAGATGGGAGGATAATATTAAAATGGATTTGAGGGCAGTGGGATTGATGATAAACACTGGATTAATCTTACACAGGATAGGGACCGATGGCGGGCTTATGTGAGGGCGGGAATGAACTGCGAGTTCCTTAAAAGCTATTTGTAAGTATGTAAGTAAGTTGTAATGCAATGTTCAACACTTCCAACCCCCAAAAAAAGTTTTCAGAATATTTAACATTCAGTATGAGTGAGTCTTAAGACGTAAAAATATGGTTGCTCGTTATTTGGTGCAATAAAGTGTATAATAAGCATCTTTGCGGAACTTAAATGAAATTGGAGTTGCAGTTTCTGAGAAAAGGAACTTTGAAGGATGCAAAACGTCGCTTTGAGAAAAACAGCGTAAAGGTAAATGTTGTAATCGGTACTATGTAACTTAACATGCTTCAAAATATGTCATTTAGTGGCCATAATTAATGACAACCTTAATTAACTACATATATTCTGATTCAGAGAAAGTGGCAAATTTAATTGAATTATAAGTGGAAAGTATCATTTCCTCAAGGTAATGTTAAGATAGCACATTCAACAGAAGAAGCGATTTTTCTTTTAATTTTCACTTCGACAAATTTGTCTATTACATTATAATTTTGTATACAAATTCTGGTTACTTCTGGTTCGAGACGAGTAGTGTTCTTCATATTTCTCAGGTTCGTCAACACGGTGACGAGATCGAGATACGATTCTTGTTGTATGATTAAGAGGAACTTAATTAAAGACGAGTCGTTAGGCGATTATTAGTATGATTACTACTGACCTGAAGGATCACCTGTTGGGTCCATTATGCCTGGCCACGCCAAATAACTGAGCCAAACTTTGGTGCTTTTGGCTTTAGAAAATGATCCTTTGCAAGTATGATGAAATAGCGGTGTTATCGCAGTTTGTGGAAAAATATAATCTTCTTCATTTGTTGAATACCTCTGATTGAGGTTCTGGCTGACATATATATCTATTATCAGGCAGTACATCTCACTTGACATGTGTTAGAGGAAGAACAATTGTTTGTATACATCTGAAGTCTGATTAGAAGAATATGTAGCTAATCGGCGATATATGCATTGGTGAGGGAAAAGGAACTGGCCATCTACCACATTATCTCCTGGCCAAGTTGCCTCATGAGTGATGCCTTATTGGTGTTACTTATGAGGTTCAAATCTGTCTTCGGAGAGTTGACCAAACAACAATAACAACAATATTAGTTGAATTGAGCTGTTTATTTTTTATTTTAGTAGGTTATTTTACGACGCTTTATCAACAGCTTAGGTTATTTAGCGCCTGAATGAGATGAAGGTGCTAATGCCGGTGAAATGAGTCTGGGGTCCAGCACCGAAAGTTACCCAGCATTTGCTCATATTGGGTTGAGGGAAAACCCCGGAAAAAACCTCAACCAAGTAACTTGCCCCGACCGGGAATCGAACCCGGGCCACCTGGTTTCGCAGCCAGACGCGCTGACCGTTACTCCACAGATGTGGACGAATTGAGCTGTTGAAATAAAGTTTTACGTTTAAATAAAACTGTAATACATGGTGAAATGTTTCAAAGATAAATTATGAAACAGTACTGTTTATAAGAAATTAGCATATGCTTTAAATTTGAAGCATTATATTGTACAATTGTTTTGAGCCATGTTATAGGCCAACAGTTAGGACGCTTGAATCACCCTTACAGACGGCCAATAGCAATAATGCGCGCTGTTTACTATTACACAGTGGAACTGATCAGGCAAGTCGGCGAATGGTGACTTATTACAGTATCTTCCCTAAGCCATACCCCTTGGACTTGACACACTTGCCGTCTTACGTCGAGCATTGGAACGAATCGAGTAGGTACTTCCACTGACCTGTCCCTGTTTCCACGTCATTGGCACGAGCGCTTACTAGTTTTTTTTTTCTATGACAACACGAAAAATCGAGTTTTTCTAACTTACAACATTTCCCATGCCAGCGCCTCAATTATGTTTTCCCCTTCCTCGTTTCTATTACAGATTTACTTTTTCTGCTGTATTCTGTATTTACTTATTCCTACTACCCTTTTAAATATTCCTTTATAACATTACTTTGTTATTTAATTTATTTTTTAATTTTATTTGCTGATATTTTTGTTTCGAATCATTTCCTAATTGTCTTTTTCTTTCTCTTTATTTATTGTTTTATCCTTATGTCTTCTCTTTCTTACTCTACAACATTCCTTCACGGTTTTTGACCATATGATTTCCTTCGTTTTTTTTTCTTTTTATTACATCTCTTTCTTCTTTCTTCATTTTTTCCTTTCGGTCTCTATTCTGCTGCTTCGATCTATTTAGGTTCCCCCATAGCCACTAGGGCTAGGATTTTGATGACCTATAACTCATGAAAAAATGTCCTAAAACAATGCATTTATGACCTAAACATATTTTAAAAATGCCCTTAAAATGCCCTAAAAATTGATCTTACATAATTGGCTTAGTAGGCAAAGAGGTTTTGTACTGCTTAGGCTTTATATTTAGATTAGTAATTATACTAAATTCTAGTACCAACATTTAAGTTTACTTAATCTTATATAATTCTTTCTAAGTACGCGTATTACACTTTAATTAATTATTTTACCTGATGTAGTTTCCATGTAGTCCACCACAAGGCCACTCTTATCCGGAACTAGCAGGTATAGAGGAGTCTATATTGAAGGGATTGATCCATTACATGGGATGTACCAAGTTAAAATGACAATATTTGTGCAGAAAAACGATTAAAATATTATACAAAATAATGGGTTAAAGCAGGCAAAAAGTTAAAAAAAAAAAAATCCCTAACAAATATGTCTTAAAACACTCAGTTCATCACATAACATATAAATACTAAAGCAGCTATATTTCTGGCTTACTAGAACAAAAATACAATTGCATCAAAATCCTAGCCTTACTGATTACTGAGTCGCCGACTTCCTGATTCTTACATCTAACCGGGAATGAAGCAGTAAGCAGACGCTACCAAGTCCTTCAGACTGGCCAGAGCCCTCCATCTAGATAGTCACTGCGGCATTAAGGAGCGCTCCTTCATTGGCGCACATCTTCAAGCCTACTTACACTTTTGCAGCTCTGCTGACTCCTCCATAAACCTGGGATTTCTCCGCACCGGGTCGTAAATCAAGCAAACATATATCACTTGCCGCCAATAAATCAGTGGCACGCCGCCGTGGCGGCCCGGCTCCGCGAATGCTCCAACCCGTGAACCTGCGAGGTGCGCTGCGCGGCCATTAGTGTGAGTGCCGCTTCGAACACCACCACTTGCACTACCGAACATCAACACGATTACAAGCAGCCTACGTGGCCTACTGCAAAGGTTTTCATTCAGAATTTTTTTTTTAATATTACGATTGATGAAATCAGAAGAGAAGACCACTTACTATTGTTGGTATTGTTAGTGTAGTTTCTCTCATGTCACTACTGACTACTACTACTACTACTACTACTACTACTACTACTACTGACAGTCCACACCTGTGGAATAGCGATTAGCCCGTCTGGCCGCGAAACCAGGTGGCCCGGGTTCGATTCCCGGTCGGGACAAGTTACCTGTTTGAGGTTTTTTCCGGGGTTTGCCCTTAACCCAGTATGAGCAAATGCTGGGTAACTACTATTGCCAATGCAACTAATACTGCTTTTATGATTATTACTGCTACTACTACTATTGCCAGTACTATGATTACTGTTTGTATTACTATCACTGCCACTACTACTATTGCCAATGCAACTAATACTGCTTTTATGATTATTACTGCCACTACCACTATTTCCAATGCTACTAATAGTGTTTCTATGATCATTACTGCCAGTACTATTATTGTCAGTGCTACTAATACTGATTTTATGATTATTACTGCCACTACCACTATTTCCAATGCTACTAATACTGTTTCTATGATCATTACTGCCAGTACTATTATTGTCAGTGCTACTAATACTGCTTTTATGATTATTACTGCCACTATTACTATTTCCAATGCTACTAATACTGCCTTTATGATTATTACTGCCAGTACCATTATTGCCAGTGCTACTATACTACTTTTATGATTATTACTGTTACTATTACTATTGCCAATGCTACTAATAGGCCTACTGTTTCTATGATTGTTACTGCATCTACCACTATTTCCAATGCTACTAATACTGTTTCTATGATCATTACTGCCATTACTATTATTGCCAGTGCTACTAATACTGTATTTATGGTTATTACTTCCAATATTACTATTGCCAATGCTACTAATACTGCTTCTATTATTATTACTGCCACTACTACTACCGAAATCTATTCGATTCAGAATTGTAAGTCTTCATTTTTGTTAATCATCACCTCGACAATATGAACTTCAGAGTCATTCTTCGTTTTTATACATAGGTAGGTCTACTACATTTATTTCGTTATTTTTTTGTGCAAGCTACTTGTATATGCCAATACAGATGTAATCGCGATGATGCCTGGTGATTTTTGTGGTTTTGCCATGGAATGTGACAGATTTCTTAACACTGCGCTTATTAAAATTAGCACCCTCTCCTGGATAAAGATTTCAAGAGCCGACTTCCCATTAATAAAGACGAGACAATCATTCAAGGAGGACGTACCATGGAAATAGTACAACATCTTCAAAAGAGCGCAGTATTTCCAGTCCATCGCAAATATGCACTCATTACAACCTCCTACAAAGAGGCCGGTCTTAATTGAGCCTAAAAGAAAGGATCTATTGGCCATGCTAGATTTTCTTGACAAGAAGTACCATGAATGTTTATGAAAAATTTGTGCTTGAAAATAAGAAGTGGCATAAGTTGTTTTTGTTAAACTCATAAACTCATTTCATTTGATTTTTAATTACTTTCATAGAATCAGAATAAAGTTTTGTCAGATATAATATGCTTGCTGTTCTTTCAACAAAAATACATTTTTTTTTTGCAATCAGGAAAGGTTTCTGATGTTCCCTAAACAATAATACATTTTTGGTAATACTATTTTCTGGTGTTCTCAAAACTATTTTTCATTTTTATGACTTACAACCTTTCCCATATCATCGCCTGAATTAAAGAAATGTATACAGTCAGAAACACAGATATACAGAGACAGATGGATAGATGAGATGGAGGCAGCCTGGCAGAGATAGTATGACAAGTGAAGAAGAGATACAGATAGATATAAATAGATACATAAGTAGACAGAGACATAGACAGATAGACAAGCAGAAAGATACATGGATATGTATAGCAGGTAGGTAAGTGCATGGGTGGATAAGTTGGTGGTTGAGTGGATGAGTAGGTAGGTGGATAGGTAGGGTAGATACAGGTAGGCAGGCAGATAGATTTGACAGTTAATTATACAGAAGTGTAAACAAAAAAAACATGGAGAGAGAAAGAAAGAATGAATGAAAGAATGAAGGTATGAATGAATAAATGAATACAAGAAAGACAAACATAATACGAAAGGAAAAAGAGATCGGTAAAATAAATACAAAATGAAGTATAAATATAAATAAAGCAAGAAATATGGATACATAATATCAGTTATATTGAAATAAGAAGAAAGATAGAATGAAATTTGAGAGAAAATTAAACACAGAGGAGAAAGAATGAAAAAGCGCAGAAAGAGAGAGAAAATATTGAGAAATAGCGTAAAAGAGAAAAACGGAAAAATGAAGATTGAGCGAAGAAAAATAAACATATGTAGGATAAATGAATAGAAAAATGAAATGAGAGAAAAAATAACGAAGAAGAAATGAAATGAGAGCTGTATTATTCCTCCACTGTAGTCAGTAGCGCGTGGAGTGGGCATCCCAAGTTTATGATTACTCATTGCTGTGCAGGTTGTTTGGAATATTTTCCTGTTTCCTTACTATTTTTCATTTGAAATTGTTAAAGAATGAGTTTGTATTCCAATAAAATTTACTCTTTTATACCTTCTGTTCCATCATCCCAACAATATTGTTACTTTCACCTCCAAATGATATTATTGTTGACGAGTTGTGCAATAACGGAGGGAGAGATAGGCAGCGGTTTGAGGAAGCCAACTTCTATTTCGGTAATATTTCTCAGCTCCGCAGTAGCCGTGTGTTCATTTCTGGAAGCCACGGAAATGAAGCTGCCGGAAATATGCTGATCTACACAAGACCGTAAGCGTCTCTACGGAACACTAATTTGTGCGGTAATTCGATCAATCTGCATCGCCCCCACGTGTCTCTCAGGCACGAGGCTCTGTCTGTACTCAGACTCAAATTAACGCACTTTGGTCTCTCCGCCCAGAGAAAAAGCCTTCCCCACACTTACTACATCCTTTCTTAACTCCTCTGCACTAATGTTGGTCTATAACATGGTTCAAAACAACTGTAGAATATATTGCTTCAAATTTATAGCACGTGCTAATTTAATACAGTCAACTGAACATGTTTCTATAAGACTGTTTCACACTTTATCTTTGAAACGTTTCAACATATATTAGTTTTATTGGCACATAAAATCTCATTTCAACAGCTCAATTTAACAATTGAAGAAAGTTATATTTTTCCACAATCTGCGATAAAACCGCCTTTCCATCATACTTGCAAAGGGTCATTTTTCAAAGCCAAAAGCACCATGTAACGTTTGGCTCAGTTATTTGACATGGCAGGCATAATGGATCCAACAGAATAGGTGATCCTTCAGATCAATAGTAGTCATACTAATAATCATCTAATGGCTCGTCTTTAATTAAATCCCTCTTAATACACGACAAGAATCGTATCTGATCTCGTCACCGAGTTGATGAACCAGAGAAATATGAAGAACACTACTCGTCCCGAATCAGAAGTAACCAGAATTTGTGTACAAAACTATAATGTAATAGATAAATTTGTCGAAGTGAAAATTAAAGGAAAATCACTTCTTTTATTGAGTGTGATATCCTAACATTGCCTTGAGGAAAGGATGCCTGAGGACTGGCACGACCAAAAATGACACTTTCCACTTTCAATTCTATTAAATTTGCAGCTTTCTCTGAATGAGAATATATGTAGTTTATTAAAAGTATAATTTACGCATTCTAAATGGCATGTTTTGAATCATGTTAGGTTATATAGCACCGATTATAACATTTACTTTTATCGCTGTTATTCTCTTAGCGACGTTTTACATTCTTCGAAGTTCCTTTTCTCGGAAACTGCAACTCCAATTTGACTCAAGTTCTGCATAGACGCTTATTACACTTTATTACACCAAATAACAAGCAACCATATTTTTACGTCTTAAAACTCATTCATACTGAATGTTAAATGTTCTGATAACTTTTTCTTTTTCGTTTGGAAGTTAGCATTACACAGAATTATAATTATTTCATATGGTGGTAATAAAGCTATGGGAATTTCGTTCCTCAGATTGTAACATACAGCTGCTAACATGTGTGAAAAAATATTCATACTTCTGGCTGCAACTATTGAGAAGAGGTACATTAAAGCCAATTTTTAGTTACGAAAAAAACGTAATTTCAAGGGACCTATCAATGCAGTTAAACAATTACTTCTCCAATGAGAATGAAATTCATGTGACACATGTAAGGCACACATATACAGGTTTTTGGAACATTTGGCCATCACTGAGTAGTTTCCAAGATTAAAAATTAAATGATAACGTATCAGTTTTGGTCACTCGAATCTTTAACCTCCTCTTAATGAATTGAAAACGAGAAAACTTTTCGCTCGTATGGTCACATAATTAACTTCAAGAAACGCAATCTTTTTCTTACATTTATTGGAGTGGTAGACAGGTCTATTACCTTTACTATTGCATTTAATATGTGTATCTATCTGAAGATTGATTAAGGATTGAATACAAATTACTATTGAAGTGCGAGAATAATAAAATGATTGGTTTAAGTATAAGTGGAAATTGTTTCGGACAATATTAAAATATCATGTCTCAATTCCGTTACAATTTTGAGGTTATTAAAAGAGCCGAAAATAATCTAATTTTCTTTCGATTTATTCACGAGAACAAAATCCTCAACCCTCTTGACTAGCGGATTGATTTGACCAACTGCGGTGAACACTTACTGTCGGACTGACAGTCGTTCTCGCTCAGTGTTTATTGGTGTGTCAGTTTTCACGCTTTTCGCTGAGAACTACACTGCCGTTTGCCGCCAAACGGTGTTAGGCGAGGCCTGTTAAACGAGCGAATGCGATATCCATGCCTATCAAAGGTTTCTATTGAGAAATCTTACCTTATTTACTGCAGATGTTGAAAATAATATCCTTGGTACGCATATACGATACTTACTGTAGGCCTACTCATTGTCTTAAACTCACCGAAAAATCAAGCTACAAAAATTAAAATTTTTTTGCTTTACTTGTATAAATCTAGGGAGAAGCTGGTATACTGTTACTGTTATGGTTTTCATTTAAGCAATTTTGTGGAATTTCGTGTTGACAACTTAGATACGCCAGCGTTTCGCTTCTTTTCAAGTAATGTTAAGTAATTTTGTTGGTGTGTGTTGTAATCATTTACCTAACTTGTCTACAAATTTTAACGTGAAATTTGGTTAGTGTATAGTACTGATAACCAGACAGATTTGTAATAAAAAAATGAATAACTTAGTCTGGTCTAGCAAAGCCAGCTTTAAAGGCTAACGGGATTAATGTGATGACCAAAAGTTACTCCTTTACTGGTCGAATGATCGTCCACCTCTGCTGTAGTGGAATATGTATGAGATTAACAATCTTCTGGTATACTTTCGCTCTATTAGTGATGATGCATTATTATTATTATTATTATTATTATTATTATTATTATTACGCATTTTGAAGTCTTGTTTGAAAACAATTATTGTAAGTGTGCGAAATGTTTATTCAAGGTTGAATACACTTTTGTACATTTATTAATTTAAACTTGTATTTGTTTCTTATGTGATGTCTATACGTCAGACAAAATCTCTCCTTGAGAGCAAGCAACTTTTCTTTCTCTCTCGAATTCCAGCTTCTTCCATCTCCTTGGCTCCTTTCTTGGAGAAGGGACTACCGAACAACAAGGGGGACGTTATACTTTTGGAAACTTTGGAACCGGGGCAAAGGTGAGTTATATTTCTGAGCCATTTCTCCCCTCACAGCATCTATCTCAATCCTCCCACACCCCATTCTTTCTCCGTCATTCTCATAACCCGAAACCCATTCCCTCTTTCTCTAAGTGATATCTGCCGCACGGTAAATCAGACTAAAAAACAGAGTGAAACCAACAGCTTGGTCTCCTCGTTCCCCACCCACCACCCTACTGACTTCTTCAACCCCCGCCCCTCTTAACAACATGGCGCATGTCTCTGTTATCGCAATGCTCTTTCTCTCCGATGAGAATTTTGGACAAATTAGTCATCAGTTTTTCTTCTTCTCTACTACAATCTCTCTCTCCTTCTCCCTCGCACTATCGCTGCCTTCATCTCCGGTTTCTTTTCCCACCCACTCTTCCTCAGCCCTACATGTATAAACTGGTGGCAGCAGTGGGCTTGACGAGAGAAATACGACCATATTTATGCAATTCCCCCTTTTCGCCTTTCCTTAGTTTTTATTGTCTCACTCTCCCTTGCTGGTGGCTGCAGCAGGAATGGAACTCATGTATCATTTGCAGCAGACTTCTTGTTAGGTATCATGGTTTTAAAGTAAAAACACCTACAAGCCGTGCGACATTGCATTATATCACATTCCACGAACAAGTTATTTTATACAGCCTCTTGTTATTACTGTTGCTGTTTCCTTGCCTTGCAAAGATGTGTTTCTACGGCCAAATTTCTCTCCCTCTACATTCACTAATACATAATCGTAATTTCAAGTGGATGTGATTTCCATCTCCTAGTAAACATCTTAATAGTTCTGTTTTGAGTTCTGTAGGAGGATCCGATAACAAGTGTCTATCGAGAGATTCACCATATTATACTACATGGATCATTCAACACAATTCCGAAGTAACAAGTACTCAATTACTAGAAAGGGCCTTACGCACGGGAAGATATAACTTTAAAAATATATGTACAGGAACTCGATGTAATTACATCATACAAGGGAAATTTTTATTATATTACATGGACATAAATTACAACCACACAGATATTATTAAAATTAACATCCAGTACTTATAGATGTAATGTCTTTATATAATAAAATTAAATAAATCCATTAATAATTTCAGTTCAAACATATGTATAGAATATTACGAATACTTAACAGAGGGAATAAGATAATGTTAAGAATCCAGAGGTTATTGTATAGAAAAAATTTAAAAAGTCATGAGTTTAGAAACTTTTTACATTTTTGACGCAAATACCCCTAAGCTAAAGTATCATCCGACAAAAACAGTATTACATTAGATGCGGGTGAAAGATTTAAGAGTAAGATCCAACGTCCAGATACCTTCAATTGTTAATTACTGAGGAATAGATAGTGTCATGGCAATACAACTTACAATATGTAAAATAGTCAGAAAATAAAGATCGTTAATAGTTTTATTATGTTTCGTGTAATTATAACAGTTTTATATTTATTTTTACATTAATAAAACTAAATATCTGTAATTTTTTTCACAAGTTTTGTGTGCAACATTCGTGGCTTTCCACGGGGATCGTCTCATTCCATTCTGTGTATCATTTTTCTCGTGGTTTTGACAGGCTGTATTTGGCCTTACTACAGTTCGAATCTGATAGTTGAACATTAGCGACCATAAAAAATTGGGAATTTTCAAAATACCGAAATACATCTATATTGAATGGTCACTCCGTCTGAAAAGTAATTTTAATGAAAAACCTAGTTCCGTTAATTTTTTAGTAACCAAAGTTCCAATATTAATTCTTTTAACTGTCACTATAACTGCGAGGTCATACAGCCACTAATTATTTTGGAACGGTACATGGAATTATTCATTTCATATGTTGCCACGTTCACCATTAGGCCCACATCTTTGTAATGGAATCAATAAACAACCGCGTGTTTCTCGTTTAAATATCTATATTATGACCGAGGCAACTACTAAAATCCCATATCAGATATTGCAAACCCCAGTATTTTAAGCCTGGACCTCCCAACTGTGAACCAATGACTCATCACTGATACATCTCGCGAGGTGCTACAACATTGGTTCATAATTTTATCGTAATAGAATAACGTTTAGTTTTCTCTTAGTGTGTTTCATTACTTATCACTTTTCTGCAACGAAAATCATTTTGAGAACCTAAATTAATGGTTGGTTTTATAATAGGGCCTAAATTAATGTATTTTAATTAACTCTGGTATGTACTTCTTCAAAGCTTAACACAAGACAATAATGAATATTAAGACATTAAAATTGGAAATGCGTTCATTCTAGTAAATGACTTACAAAAGCCATCGACTTTTTATCGATATCTCACACAGTAAAATAAACCAATATTACTGTAGCAACAAAGTACGAATCATTGAGAGGTTTTTTTTTTTTTTTTTTTTTTTTTTTTTTTTTTTTTTTTTTTTTTTTTTTAAACGACCCTTGTCCACTCCCATAACTTTGTGGGAAATCACGAAAAACATTTTTAGGTCTAAAATTTCTTATCAGTTAGGCAAGAAAAATCTTTAATAACTAAACTTAGTTTTGATTTGTAAAAAACTTACAGACTTTTAAACTCACCCTTGATCTTCTACTGCTGACGCCGGTTGCTGAACGCGCCCTGCTCTTGTTAATGGCCGCGTCTTTTCATCAACCTGTAAAACAACAGAAATAACGTTGGAAATAATGGGAAAATCTAAGTAATAACATTTATTTAGTTTAGGATAGTAACTGTAAACAATTTTAATATTATTTTATAAGGCTACTTTCGAACACAAGTTACCTAACCACTATTACTGAATGTCAGATATAATAATTGTTGTGATAAGTGCGTAGGAATAATGTAATTTGCTAGTTAAAAAAAAAAAAAAAAAAAAAAAAAGATGTCTGTACGAAGCAACTAAGGAGTTAACACCACATTTTTAGCTTCATAATACTTGCCAATTAAAGAAATGATATTTCTCAATGGTTCATTGTCTATTAGTATTATTCTTTTGCCTTCAAACTAAAGAAAAAACGTAGTTTACAAACAACTTTAAATTAGTGTAGGCCTAACTCTGATAATATTGAGAATATGAATTAGCTTTATATCACATTTTTTGCTCAAAATGTCTTCAGAAATAAGCTCCGTAAAGGACGGTAAATCCTCGTGAATCACTCTGCATGTAGGCACGGACTCGTTCAGATAAGTTTTTACTTTGCACTTCAGTGTGATTTTCATTTCGCAAAACCCTTTCACTTTTTCTGTCAGTGTAGCTTGAATATAAACGTTACACGCCAAAAGAAAGTTTCAGAATACTGTCGATATGGTATTTCCAATACTTACTTGCTTAATTACTTACTGGCTTTTAAGGAACCCGGAAGTTCACATAAGCCCGCCATTGGTCCCTATTCTGAGCAAGATTAATCCAGTCTCTATCATCATATCCCACCTCCCTCAAATCTATTTTAATATTATCTTCCCATCTACGTCTCTGTCTTCTCAAAGGTCTTTTTCCCTTCGGCCTCCCAATTAACACTCTATATGCATTTCCGGATTCGCCCATACGTGCTACATGCCCTGCCCATCTCAAACGTCTGAATTTAATGTTCCTAATTATGTCAGGTGAAGAATACAATGCGTGCAGTTCTGTGTTGTGTAACTTCCCCCATTCTCCTGTAACTTCATCCCTCTTAGCCCCAAATATTTTTCCTAAGCACCTTATTCTCAAACATCCTTAACCTATGTTCCTCTATTAAAGTTAGAGTCCAAGTTTCACAACCATAAAGAACAATCGGTAATATAACTGTTTTATAAATTCTAACTTTCACATTTTTTGACAGCAGACTGGATGATGAAAGCTTCTCAACCGAATAATAACAGGCATTTACCATATTTATTCAGTGTTTAATTTCCTCCCGAGTATCATTTATATTTGTTATTGTTGCTCCCAGGTATTTGAATTTTTCCACCTCTTCAAAAGATAAATTTACAATTTTTATATTTCCATTTCGTACAATATTCTCGTCACGAGACATAATCATATACTTTGTCTTTTCGGGATTTACTTCCAAACCTATCTCTTTAGTTGCTTCAACTAAAATTCCCGTATTTTCCCTAATCGTTTGTGGATTTTCTCCTAACATATTCACGTCATCCGCATAGACAAGCAGTTGATGTAACCCGTTCAATTTCAAACCCTCTCTGTTATCTTGGACTTTCCTAATGGCATACTCTAGAGCAAAGTTAAAAAGTAAAGGTGATTTCCAATACAATGTATAATTCCTAATACGTTCAAAGTAGGCCTACGTTGCATTCTTAATTCTTAATACTTAATTTGAATGTTTCAGTCATACTCGGTTTCTTTCATGTAACATTTAACAGCGAGACATGTCATTATTGACATTGTTCGAAGCAAAAACAACGCGAATAGGAATAATGAGCGAAGTAAAGTATAGGACACGTTAGTAAAATAACTGTAAAATGGCGAAGTTTTCTTTGTTATATACGCATATGGGTTTAGGGGTGTGCATGTTTGAATGTCGTATCGGAACTAGTAAACTGCATTATAAAGCAGTCTCCGTTATTAGAAAATGATATATATTATACAGCGAAGAGGGGAAAACAAAAATGTCCGAGTTTCTGCAAAATGCTTCCGGCTCCAAACTGCAGAGAGAGAAAATGCGTTTTTCATGGTGGGGTGAGTTACGTTGGTGAAACTATAACTAAGTGTACTGCTGCTACTGGTCATAGAGGGTGGGGGAATTCACGATGGAAGGGGGAATCCTGGATTTATGAAATGGCTATAAACTTTATATGAGTTTAAGGTTGCGATGCGAATGGCTTCAAGCTAGCGTGAGCTTGTGGGACCCGGGTTCAAATCACCTGTGTGGCGGTATCATGAAGAGAATTGCACGCAAGGTTTAGTTTTAAATTTCGCTCATTTTTCCATAACTTGGGATAGAAGCTCCGTCAAATATAATAATGTTTGAAGTCCGTGTTGTAGATTTACAATATTCTAAATAACCCTGCGCCTGAATGAAAGGGCTACAGACAAAATTTACTGGTCATTATAATAATTACAAATATATTATGAACTTCACAGAGCAAAACACTAAAAGAAACGACTGTGAATTTTATAAGACTATGTATCAACGGACATTGGTCCTTCAATACTGTGATCATAGGTATTATTGTGTTTACTCTTTACCATAATATCTGTAAAGTAAAATTATATGTAATGAAATGTGTGAAGTTGAAGTAAACGACAGATATCTGAAAAAGATATACATTAGAGATGAACAACGATCGAGAGGGCAGGACTGACGGCGCCTACAAGGCCGAGGACCCGTACGACAGTGTCCTTGGGCCCTTGTTGAAAGGCTAGGAATTTTATTTTCATATATTTGGGATCAAGTGTACAATCTCAAGTAAAAATATATTAACAATATGTTGTGTATTTCTTAGAAAATGCAAATTTATTTGAGAATTGTTTTTCGTTTCTATTTATATAACCATAGGCAATATCATATTGTAGAACCGGAACATTTTGATAACTAAAATACTGTTCTGTTTTGTCTTTTTGTCTCATTTAAACATTTATAATGTTATTTATTTCATTGATGTATGTTATTCAGGGCTGCGAAGTGTTTCCACGCCGACCGAGTGCTGTTTCGGGAGTGATGAGCGACACTCGAGGCGCGCAGGAGTGACGAGACGAGACTCGAAAGACAAATTCAACGAACACAGCAAGCGAGAGCGGCAGTTATTTTTGTTCGTCTCTAATATACATCTTTCGAACTTCCTTATTAAAAGATCATTCTAATCGATGTCGAGGATCGAAATCCCGTCAAATGAGCTACAAGAAGATCTTCCTACAATGACTCACTGCACAAGAAATTATAAAACAGTCTTCGATATACACGGTGCTATGAACTTATAGGACTCTCTTAGTCTGGCAGTGCAAACAGCTCCATTTCAGCGGATGGAGTTAGTGTAAGATGATCAGTTATGATGATACAGTCACAGCCGAGGATGTTGTCAAACGGAATTTCACTTTTGACGTGAACTAGAAATGTCAGGTTAATTACGCCTAGCGCCCACTTATCCATATTTATCTTACGCCGTGTCCTGCGGCTGAATTTCCCTGGGTTCACGGATTAAAATCTGAGGATGATGGACTCTAATGGGCAATAAAATAGATAAAGTGGCTTCATTCGATAGGAAAGTAAGGCAGTGGGTCTCTTTTCGTAGATTTGTAGCACGTAAAAGAACTCCTTCCCTGATACAGAGCTCTGGGCAAAATTTGTCGGCTACTTCTCGTCCACTTTGAATTTCGACGCTGAATAAATTATGTGTGTATGGGCATCGTTAATAAGATTCTTCTACCACTGCTACTAAAGAATCTGTCGGTCGTACTTTTCTTCCTAAGGAAGATAGGGATTTTTATTTTCCACCGTTGGTTTCCAGATCACAAACGTAGGATTTAATAAAAAGGAGGATACTTATCAACAGTAAACGACGACTTTAAATTGTAAATTATGTTTTATTTAAGGACGCTCGAAACTGCAGAGGTTATATCAGCGTCATCGGTGTGCCGGAGTTCTTTTACATGCCAGTAAATCTACTGATATGAACCTGTCGCATTAAAGCACACTTAATGCCACCGACCTGGGCCGGGAACGAACCCGCAAACTTGGGCACAGAAGGCCAGAATTCTACAGACTGCGCCACTCAGGCCGACACGACGACGTTAAATGAAAGTTTAAGAAAAAAACTTAACGTGTATTTTTTAACAGAAAAATTATTCAAGAATTCACTGGGTCTAAGTGCAATGAATTCTGCAGGAATCAGAAGCTAATCTTTTAGGTCTGCATCTATCGAAAGGAAAGAGAAAAGAATACCGCAGTATCTAAATCGTAAAATATGGAGGTTGGGGGAGAAATTACCACCACTACCATTTTGAGAACGGAGGCCTCATCTAATATTATAGCTTGTAATGGTAGTATATAACAAGTGTATTTTGAAACACAATGACATAAATAAAGAGGGAAACATCGGTTCCCAAGTTACCGTTGTATAACGTTATACTGTAGGCCTATAATGTACTCATGTTTTTAATTTTATTAAATATTACATTACGTTAGCGCATGTACTCGGGATGCTTGCTTCGCGCCGATATATATATATATATATATATATATATATATATATATATATATACATATAATCTGTAGACAACGTCACAGCGAACTATTTAAATCTTTTTTTTATGTAAGTAGATTATTTTACGACGCTGTATCAACATCTTAGATATTTTAGCGTCTGTACGGGGTCCAGCACCGAAAGTTGCCCAGCATTTGCTCAAATTGGGTACCTCAACCAGGTAACTTGTCCCGACCGGGATTCGAACCCGGGTCACCTGGTTTCGTGGCCAGACGCGCTAACCGTTACTCCACAGGTGTGGACACGTAAATCTTATTCAATAGCCTATAATAAAGATGTATTAACAAATTATACCAAAACTCTTAAATCATAAAAGCTAGCTAAAATCTGACTACAGATTTTAAAAGCTCATATTTACTTATTTCCCTCGCAATATGTATAAATTCAAGTTTTGTATATTGGACATGGCAAGTGAATGAAAATAGAAAGTGAGAGAAAACTGTATGTTTTTAGTAATTATGTAACAATGTATAAAAAAGTCATTATGGAATAAATTAAATAACACAGAAAGCCCTTCATTTACTCTTTAATTTACATACAAATATGTGTTGTCTGTCTTTTACAGGTACTACGCATTCAAAGTTAAATGAACGCTGAGCGCTGACGTCGCCACTGTCGTTGTTTACAAGACATCATAGGCGACTACGGAACGCGGGGCATTGGGGAAATCAAAGCCTTCGTGGAGGGTGATGAGTAGAGTTGCCGACTTTTTTTTTAAGAAAATACGTTAGATTAAGAAATGGACAAAATTCCACATAGAAAATGGACAAATTATTCGGTTCAGTTACTAAAAAATAACTTAACTCTACATTATGACAGCTAAACTTAAATTAAGAGTATTGTGAGATAGATTTTGTCTTGCGTTATAGTTGAAGTCGACTGCAGTTTGCAGCTCTGATTTGATCAGATGCGTAGTACTCCTGTTTCGAACATCTGTCCAATTATTGTTCATGAGATAAGACGTCCTCTTTGTACGAGCATTACTACTTGGTATGCACAGAACAAAACTAGCCTTTTTTTCAAAATTATAATGTTAATATTGTTTGATTTTAAACAGGTGAGCACTAAACCCATTTCCAGAAGTATTACGTTCCGAAAAAAAACTGCACATTTCAATGCGTCTCTTGAACAACAAAATTCACCATATGGTCATCATTCACGGCAAAATCAAATGTTTAGAATAATGATTTTTACATTGCAAAAATAAGGGAGAAAAATGCTCGAAGAGAAGAAAAATACGGAAGCCGGGAGATTGTTAAAAATTAGAGGCAAATACGGGAGATCCCAGGGAATACGGAAGGGTTGGCAACCCTAGTAATGACTCATTCTGATATTTCGTGGAATCAACACCGGTCACTTTACAACGGAGGGTAGTACTGAGTTATTGGAATTTAACGATATTAGGCGCCAATCCGACTTACATTTTGTTCGTGGCAAAGGCTCATAGATAAACGTTATTCAGCTCTAAAAGTAAATGAATTTAAGTGCGATTCCCTATTTAAGTGTGATGTTGGAACGTACGTAACGATATTTGACAAACACCTCTTCTTTTGTGTCCTCTAAGAACAAAGCAATACTAAACGCTTTTCGCAAATCAGAACTCAACGCCATTAGGTTGATTGTGTTTGCACTTTACGGTAACAGAGACCTTCCGGATATCGTAGCCCCACAGAACAGAAGCATTAAAAACATTTTATGATGATCTCTAGATACATACAGCAGAAGTTATGTTACTAATTTCAGTAGATGCATGATTGTGTATATGTAATTAACTACATGTGCTAACCCCTAGCTTACAGTCTATGCCTTGAAGGTAACTATAAAATGCTTGTTTATGTAACATGTATGTACTAATGGGTTTGACCTCTTGACTGAGATAAATGGGACGAGAGGATGTTTTGCTGTGAGTTTTCCCAGAAATAAACGTTACCATGATATCATGTTAATGATTTTAACATTAAGCAGACATACAAGTTACACATTGTGTACTACAAGCTAAATGTGTCTATCATACTATTGTTTTACTTCATTTCATATGAGCAAAATCCTCTTCTGTTTTATCATAAACTATTAATATTGGAGTTAACGTTATGATTCTATTGGTGGACTTGGCTTGCGGTGTAAGCTATTCCAGATGACACTAGCTAAGGTTCTATTTAAGCATGCATAACGAAACGTTATTTGTCTCTTATAATAATATAATATGGTAGACGAAGACATGTCATCATGCGCATTGAACGTCACAGAACTCTATGAGTTCACATACAGGATGTAAACGATATGCACTGGCAAAAAGTACTTGTGGTAGAGCATAAATAAGTTAACTGAAGAAGAAAATTAACATATCTTGATTACACAACTTTTAACACTATATCACTTCGGAATATGTATTATATGTCTTTCTCGTGTTAAATTCTATCGTACCTGGTTAACATGTTTCGGCCTGTTATGGGCCTTCTTCAGAACTGGTTGTTGCTGGTCTTGGTGCCTTTTGTTTTGTTTCCTGTGGGGGTGTGTTTGTGTAGCGTAATGTGGAGTCAAAGAGTGTGTGTGTTTGAAATTGAGTTGTGTGTTGAGAATTTCATTTGGATGTGTTTTTGTGTGTCTGTACATTTCGTATTGTTCTCAACACACAACTCAATTTCAGAACACACACACTCTTTGACTCCACATTACACTACACAAACACACCCCCACAGGAAGCAAAACAAAAAGACGCCAAGACCAACAACAACCAGTTCTGAAGAAGACCCATACCAGGCCAAAACACGTTAACCAGGTACGATAGAATTTAACACGAGAAATACATAATTATAATACATATTCCGAAAAAAAGTTGAATAACGTTTTTCTCTAACTGTCAAGGTTTTCCCAGAAAAAAATTTGTTTTGAGAATCTAACTTTTTTGAAAATGAGAATACAACCCCTATCAAAAGTTTCACGACACCCTTTCATAAGTGATATTTCACTCTTGTTCTTATACTTATGTGAAACCACCTGATGTTTATTGTTTTTTTTTTCCTTTAGAAAAATTGCCATTTTTTAAAATTCTCTTAAGCTTGAAATTCGCAGCAAATAGCCTTGGGTCCACCACTGCCATTTACACCATAACATAGGGAGTTCGTAACATTGGACAATCAGCTTATTTCCTCCAATTTATTAATCAGCTGTGGAGTTTGCTCCAAGTGTGGAAAGGCTGGATTTCTTCCTTGAAAAAAAAAAAAATGAAAATAGGGGCGAAATTCAGTGAGTGTGGATTTGAAGTCGCAGATTATGGGATGTAGAAGAATGACTGGAGATAATATCTAACGCCATTCCAAAATTCATTCATCTAAGTCAACCCATTTTGGAATAATAATTTTTTTCCTACAAAATATGTAATTTTTCAGTAAGTTTCATAACAGACAAATTGTTATATAACCCACAGTTTGAAAGATAAACAGATTGAGTTTGCAGTAAAGATTTAACTTTTCACAGGCATTTGGTCCTTGTATAAACATCAGGGGATTTCACATATTATAAGGACAGGAGTGAAACATCACTTATGGAGAGGTGTCCTTAAACTTTTGGTAGGGGCTGTATAGTCAGTGATCACTTCGCCGAATACATACGCCTAAGCAGTCGTTCGTTACTTGTTGTGTTTTGATATGTGTTGGGCACAAGGTCACTGAAAATTTCAAACACGTTAAGTTGAAATGTAAACAAATATTAAACGCCATCGACCTTAAAAACATGGTGTTTTACAATTTAAAAATAAAATTATAAGAAATAATTAAATTTCTTTAGTCATTTTGTTCAGTAGGTTGATATGTACTCTCTATATATATAATTTTGGCAGTTTATATCGTTTACATCCTTATAGTAAGCAAGATAGAACTCAGGCGTGAATGTAGAGCAGAGCTGGACGCTAATATCTCAACTGAGGTACTGCAGACTACCCCTCAACTCCCCACTCCACATTCCCCGGCAGAGACAGTTATGTATCGGACTGATACGATTAGACCTGAAGGTAAGTATTGCTGAGTGACGGATTGTATAAGGTATGCATCATAGCTTTCGGTTCTCATTGGTTGCCTAAAATCCACCACTGATGCACAGAGCTTTACTATGTATTCGTTTCCAAAGCGGTGCAGTGGAAAGGACATGGGAGGGTGTATTTCCTTCCCTTTTTCCATCTTCTTTATTCCCAGGGATTATTTAGAGCAAAGCTCTTAGTGGTTATGGTGGTTGTAATTAATGTTTAATTATTGGGTTATTTTACGACGCTGTATCAACATCTCGGTTATTTAGCGTCTGAATGATATGAAGGTGATAATGTCGGTGAAATGAGTCCGGGGTCCAGCACCGAAAGTTACCCAGCATTTGCTCGTATTGGGTTGAGGGAAAACCCCGGAAAAAACCTCAACCAAGTAACTTGCCCCGACCGGGATTCGAACCCGGGCCACCTGGTTTGGCAGCCAGACGCGCTGACCGTTACTCCACATGTGTGGACTGGTGGTTGTAATGGTAGTGTTGATAGTAGGCCTAGTAGGATTGATAATAGTTTATTTTTTATTTTAGTTGGTTATTTAACGACGCTGTATCAACTACTAGGTTATTTAGCGTCGATGAGTTTGATGATAGTGAGATGGTATTTGGCGAGATGAGGCCGAGGATTCGCCCTAGATTACCTGGAATTCACCTTACGGTTAGGGAAACCTCGGAAAAAATTCAACCGGGTAATCAGCCCAAGCGGGGATCGAACCCGCGCCCGAGCGCAACTTCAGACCGGCAGGCAAACGCCTTAACCGACGGAGCCACGGACAATGGTGGTAATAGTATTGTAGTAGCAATAGCAGCAACAGTAGTAGCAATACGTAATAGTATACCAGTATTTTATTCAATGACGCTTTCAACAGCAAAAGTTATTCATTGTCCAGTTTCATTGGGCGAGAAATGATAGATAAATCTTAACTAGAGCCTCTTATCAGGGACAGACTTTTAATAATAATAATAATAATAATAATAATAATAATAATAATAATAATAATAAGAGTAATAATACCTAACAATAATAATACTAAGAATAATAAGGATTTAAAATTGGCTAAATCGCCTACAGGGAATTGAATCATCCCATATGCCAAAGAAAGCATTTCAATATCAACCTAAAAGACATCGAAACAGAAGATGATCTAAACAACGTTGGTCAAATCAAGAGTAGGCCTATCTTAAGGTATAGAAACAAGTTCAAATGAACCTAAAGCCAAGTTAAATTCTTGAGGAATAAAAATATTACTATGATTATGTTAATTACATAATAATATATTATTATTATTATTATGATAATGATATTATTATTGTTATTTTGATCTCGGATACTATTAACGGAAGAGATGGGTGAAATTTTCGTTATTTTTGGAGGAAAACCCACTTTTAATTTTTGAAGAAAAAATTATTAGGCCTATTTACCTTTTATTTATATATTGATCAAGTTTATCAACATAATCGTGATTTCAATTAATGCTTTAGACTTAGTTATATTTCAAAATTACAAACAGATTCCCGTGATGGAAAATCATTTTAAAGTAATTTTCAACATTTTTATTTTTTCTACATTTATTTACTCTCATTCAAATATTCAAATGTGCAAACAAATTTCATGTTAAGGAGTTGAAATTTTTACTTCTGGTTATGAACTGATATTAAAAGCTGAAGTTGCTAATTCTATGCAAGGACAAGCAGCGTGAATACAATGGACTGGAAAAAAATTGCGTATTCCACATAAATGCACGTTTCCCCTGCTTTGATGCAATACGCCATTCAAATGGAGGTCAGATTGAAATATCCACATATCCATCTTTTGCATGATAGAGTGCGCGGGAGGAAGGGAAGAGGGGAACAAAACAGTAGTAGCATGCACGCAACCTATATAGGAAATGGGGAAACCGAAGGAGAAATTGACACTCTGACACACTCACACACGTCATTGGTCATGTGATCGATAGCCACATTTTGCCGCCACATACATCACACAGAGCCCATACATCTTCCATTTATTTCCGACCTCGAAACACAAGCAGACGGATTAGAAAACCAACGATAGCATTGCTTTACCACATGTGCCACTAAATGATGGGAAACCTTTCGACAGAACACTCATTTAAAACCACTCGTTCCCACTCCGAGAACGCAGGGAAGAGAAGCCGTGCAAGTTAAAATGGGGTTATTTGTAGCTACAAGAAACCGCTGATTTCTCTCTCTCTCTCTCTCTCTTTTTTTTTTTTTTTTTTTTTTTTGAAAAAGAAACCGTTCTTTATGAACCAACAGGCCAGATTCAAATCCTAACGAGTCTAAGTAGACCCTGTGATAGACAAAGCAGGTTTTCTATGTATAGTCTCATAAAATATGTTATAGATGTTCTATTTATATTTTCAGGCGAAGGGCCCAATATTTTATAATTATTTTACTGTGGGTAGAGATGAACAACTGAAGAGTGCACCTACGAGACGAAGTAAAGTACTCTATAAAGGATTTTTCAGAAAAATTGCATACAAAATAAGCGAAACATAGAAAAGTATTAAAAAAGCAGTAGAAAGAACTTCAAATTTAATTTGAAATCTCATTTTAAAATTACTTCTTTAAGGCTAATGTTGTCTATTAGTAACTAAGGAAATATGCAAATAGAAGAAATTAAATTTCTAAAATCAATAAAAGCGAATATTTCCTCATGAACACTAGAGTAATGATTAAACTATGAGTATAAGTGACAAATAATATAAAAGAAGCGATATATGTTTGTAGAAACAATAGAATATATTTACTCTGAATGTATAGTACATTATACAAAAAAATTGTGTTATACATATCGAAGAACATACACGATGATTAGAGGGAAAGAACGTGCATAAGCCCATTTATCATAATTTCTCAATATCCGGTAATTTCATCACTATAGAATTTTGTTATTGTAGGTTTAATTTGTAATTTAGTAAATACAAAAATATTCTTTGTTCTTAACTTCTATGATAAAATGTCTAGCTTTCATTAATCAGGTATTCTTGTCGTACTTTAATTTTTATTGTAATTGTAATTGTAAATTTAATATTAATTGTAATCTTATTGTTCATGTTATAGTTGTAATCCCCTGGTAGAGGGGCAGAGAAGGCCTGACGGCCTTATCTCTACCAGGTTAAATAAATAAATCTAAATAAAATAAATCTAAATAATTTCTCAGCACAGACATTTTGAACTTGAAAAACTATAATATAAGAAGTAAAAAATACTAACAAATGTAAGTAACTTTATGCTCGACCATGCCGAAATGTAGTAATTATACACATGGTAGCAGTCCTTTAATGCATGTCATAAAAGTACACCTATTCATTAAAATTCAGGTTTTCGATTATTCTCTGATATGCAATCGAAAGACGAGGGAAACGTCACGGAGGCTGCAAATCCAATACTGCCGCAGAAGGTTATGTTCTGTTACTATAATAATTAGCGTTAATTGTAAATAATATTCAAATAAATTCAATTTGTCATCTCGTTTTTCAATTCTAAATCAATTTCCAGGTTATATCAAAATTAGTTCATGTTATTCTCAGATTATATCAAGGTCAATGACATTATTGTTCCTCGGAAAAAATCAATACTTTCGCGTCTGCGCACATCTCACAATTTACTAGCTATGCACAAGGTCACTTCCGCTCTTCAGTTAGATACGAATAAAATGAATACTTCTGAATAATTTCAAGTTAGAAATATGGTCGAGCATAAAAAGTCGTATGAAACTTGCCTATAATGGTAATTAAGACGCTCGTATGAAAATTATGAAACTCGCTTGCGCTCGTTTCATAAACAAACATACTCGCGTCTTAATTACTATCATTATAGGCTCGTTGCATAATGTACTATAAAATCATACATTGTATTAAGTGTTAACTCGGTGATTAATGACTGGTGATAGAGAAGCACAAGACTTAAAAATATTTTTTGCACAATCGTGTTCTTTGTTGTATTTACAGCTATTGGAAATTTAGAATTCCCACACAGAAACTTGTTGCTAGGAAAACCATTCTTCATAACATAAAACTATACTGAAATAGACCCATTTCAGTGCACTTATTGTTACTTAGTTACCATTACAATGCAGTTTTGCGAAGGCTTTGGAATAATATTGCTCTAATTTTTCAACGGAAAATATATTGTATTCGCAATTTTAAAAATATGATCGTGCAGAAATGTTGTACAATACACGTTTGTGAAGTGCAATATAAAATATGGGAAAATTAAAAAATCTTTCTGCTCGTTTTTCAAATTTTTCTCGATGTTGTAAAGCGCACTTCCTAACCTTGTATCGTAATATACGAGTACTATTTTTCTTGTACAGTTCTAATTAGCAGGCAAAGAACAATAATATAAAATAAAATTATTAGATGTGACTGAGGTTCTCTTTTGTAATTTTGTAACTCATACCCAAAGATATCTCCACTACATAAACATTTCTATATCAAATATTTTATTATACCTGTGTCCATATTTAATGATTTTTTGACGTTATTTTCTGTTTATGGTTCATAATATTTTGTGAAGCAAGAAAAAAAGAAGATAACCGAGATGATGTTGAAGAAATGAGGTGGAAGATGCAATGAAGATAGCTATCTAGAAAAGGACATGTTCTTACATAGAATTAAATGGAAACTGGGAATAGAGAAACAGCGTCAACTGTATTAAATCTGTGTATAATAATAGTAACTTGAATACTGTAACACAGTTCATGCACGAAAGTGAATGTACAGTACCAGAAATAAAAAATGGCCCGACTCGTGAAGCTCGTGATTCGCTCCACAACGATTTAAGAACGGTTTTCAATCCAATATTACTTGAATAGTAGCGATTGCAACGATATTTTACTACTTAATTAACTTATCATTCCCAGGACATGAATTTTACCAGCAATTGAAAAGTATTGGCAATAAATTTGAATAAGGAACAAAAAAAGTTTCCTTCTCAGGCAGGATTCGAACCACGAAAGTCTTAGTTACCAGTCTACCGTGCTGTGGAGTGAACAAGGCTCTGAAATCAGCTACAAGGGTCGGTCCGGTTTTTTTTTGCCACTACTGTACATCTTTGTGGAAATAAAGACACATTTGGCTGTAAAATATTTTATCTATAGGCTATTTTGCTTCCTTGCACAGAGAAAAATATATATTACTATTAGAGTTCCGTTTTAATACTCTTATTTAGTATGAAAAATACATTTTGTTTTACGGTAAAGACTAATCGTCCTGTTTTTAGTACATACAATTTCATTATCATATGGTTTTCCTTTTCTATAACATCATAATATCGGTAGCTTCTCGTAGAGGAGAAGGAACATACATTTTCATTGTTTATTCTTCGCCGGCAGATGTATAAATTTCACTTATCAGAATCACCTCATCTCGCCAAGAAATTGTGTAAGTCTTGACTTGTTTCACATCTTAAAACTTCAACACTGATGTAAGATCTATGGAATACAATAAATGAAATTAAAAAAAAACGAATTTCATTATATAATGCAACACCTTAGAGAGAGAGAGAGAGAGAGAGAGAGAGAGAGAGAGAGAGAATTTATTACCATGGTTTTTTTTTCCTGTATTTAAGTATACTTCATTAAATTATTGTGCATTTGGACGTATATTTCAGTAATATTTTTATATTTATATCCAACATCTTGTCACATCATACGAACATAATGATAGAGAACAAATTTCCTAAGCTTATGCTTCACTTCTAAGCAGAAAAGATGACAAACGTTGAAAGACTTCCTTTGGACAAATTTCTGATGATGCTATAATTATTATGATTATAATATATTATTGTATATTATAAAGATAATGGCTGCGAAATCAACCTAAAACTCCAGATTTAGACTATTCGAAATAGTGAAAATTAAGAGACTGAATTGTGTATTGTTTTGAAGCGCCTTGTTTCGTTGCAAGCTATGATACACAATACGGTTTGTTTAGCAGCTTTCGAACCCTATATAGAATGTTGTAACTCCATTTCCGTTGACGCACCATTAAATTTTATTGTATTTTCTACCATGGTAAATCACTTTACGAATTTCATCCAATCAAATATGTTGGTTGAGTTGCCAACCGTATCGGTTCTCCCCACCATCCAATTCCTCTCTTTTTTTCCCCTCTCTGAGTCGGAAGCTATAGTTCCAAGAAAGATTCACAGATGACGTTGTAGACATGACGTGATTCAGAAGTCACATTATTGGCGATTTTCTATTCCTCTGATTGTTATTATACTTCCCTTTTATGCAAGATTCTGCCTGCAGAATTGATCTCTCAGTTTTTGTTCTCGTTGAAAATCTCTTTCTTCTCAAAGGAACAGTATCCAACTTGGAGCGCGACTGCTCTCGGCTTTCTATCTGTAGGAATCCGTAACGCAGATCCCTTTTTTGAGGGGATTTCTACAATCTTTTCCTCGTTTTTTATATATCTTCCCTTTACCTCTCATGAAGATCTTTCCTTCTATCTCTGAAGCGAAAAGGATGTCAGGATGAATTTGAGTTCAAATCGTGGCAATAGCTGTCAAAACGGTTGCTCGCTCGAGACTTTGGAAGTCGACATGGTTGCCTCTACTACATAAAGGGAGAGAACCGATCGCACACAAGGGAAGCGTTAATAAAATTTTTAATACATCAATCTTTTTCTTTACGTCTTCTTAAGTTACGAGGTATAGGGAAAAGTGTTTTAGCATGATTGAAGAAGTATTTGATTTTGATTATACATTAATTTTAGTTTTGTATAATGTCCCTTCTTATAAAACATGAATACAAATAGATCTTTTAACTTAAACTACGCATTTACTTATTCAAGCAGATTATTAAACGTGCAGTTTTGAATTTATTTTACCGAAAAGGTAAGATACATAATACGATATATGACATGTTATACGATATATACGATATGATATAATATATAAAAACAAAGCATGTAAAGGACATAGTAATCATATGTCCAATTGAACCGATTTGTGAATAGACTGTTTTTTTTCCAAAGTTTTCTTCAACTGTAAGGCGAATTTCAGATAATTCCAAGGAAAAATCTCGCACTCATCTCTCCAATACTATTTTGATATCACCAATTCCAACAACGTGTGGATGATAGAGCGGAATTATACAACAAATTCGAAATATTCTGCGTTATTTGATGTAGCCTAAGTTTAAATTCGCTTGCTTAGAAAGCTTGGCAATGAGAAAGCGCATACTAAGAAGGCAATATATACACGCTACACGGCTATACAGTCTTGATATAGGTGACTACGCATGAATAGTGTTATCTGCCCTTGGAAATGGATGGCGTGAATAGTTTACATTTAAATGAATTTCACATACATACAGTAACTATAAAAACGTAAGTCAACACGAAGGAAATGAATAATTTTATAAATAAACTTTATCTTGATATAGACGAGAAGTTGGAGTTTTTCTCACCATCGTTATCATATTCTTCGTATTCTTCTTTTTGGTTCGTTCGTTCTCAGAATTCATTTTCTCATCTTCTCTGGGACATCCTATATCTCTGTGACCATGGGGTTGATGCAGTAATATTTCCTCTCTAAATATTAAATGGTCCATTCTTAAAATATCCTCATACCAGATTTATTTATTGTTTTAAATTTTATCGCTTAAGTTAAATATGTAAAGTTTCGTCCTATTTGAACCGTTTGAGTGTGTGGCCAGCAACTTAAGGAACTTCATCGATTAATATTCTGTCCTATCTGTTCATGGTCCAGTTTCCTACTCTATACCATCGGAACTGCCATGTCCTTATAAAACTTCATCATTTTTTCTAGTTTTATTTCGTAATGGCCTTTTAATGGTCCCACACATGCTTTGGAATTTACAAACTTCTTGCTTCATATCGTTTTCCTGGTTCTGACAGCCCAAATAATTAAAACTCTGTACCTGCTCTACAAGTTTATTATTTAATACCACATCTAACCTAACTTAATGTTTTCGATAAAATAAAACAGATTTTCGTTTTGTTTTGTTAGTTCCTTTTTTTTTTTTTTTTTGATCTCTAAATTGCGTTTTCCCACAGCTTTATTGAGCAATAGTGTGGCCTTTTGCAATAAATAAAATTATTATTCAGATTTTGCGCATATGATCTGGTCAAGAGCAAACATAATAATAATAATAATAATAATAATAATAATAATAATAATAACAATAATAATAATAATAATAACAATAATAATAATCATCATCATCATCCTTTCAAGTAGTAGGCCTAGTGATTTGTTACGGTCTCCAATCATCTCTTGTGATGTCTTCCAAACATAATTGTATGAAGTACTGATGATTGCTTATTTGTGCTTATCATTATTTAACAGCTGGGTCCGTGTGTATGTCTGTCTTCTTCTTACATTAATTGTTTCAGTTTTGAAATTTGTAGAATATCCAATATTAATGCTAATTTATTTGTCTTCATTCATTCATTCATTCATTCATTCATTCATTCATTCATTCATTCATTCATTCATTCATTCATTCATTCATTCATTCATTCATTCATTCATTCATCATAGGCCTAATAAATGTGCCTCTAAATTGTACACTCTTCTTTTTTGTGTTATCATATTTGCTTTACAATAAAGACAAATCTTGGACATGACCGTCCTTCCTAAACTCATGTTGATTCTCTTTAAGTACTACTTCAGTTATTTAGTTGCGGGTTCGATCCGTGGCCCAGGTCGATGGCATTTAAGTGTGTTTAAATGTGACAGACTCATGTCACTAGATTTAGTGGCATGTAAAAGAACTCCTGCAGGACAAAATTCCGGCACACCGGCGACGCTGATATAACCTCGGCAGTTGCGAGCGTTGTTAAATAAAACATAACAAACTTCAGTTATTTATCCTTCTGGTAATGATTTTTTGCAAACAGCTTATATGAGGAGCTTTTCTCTTCACTCATATTTTATGACTTTGTAGACATCATCTAATCAATATGTGTCTCTGCTTACAAAATCATCTCCTGGTTGATATAATCATCTCTTGTATTTATTTAAGAATTCTCACAATGCAACAGTCTACTGGTTAGTTCAGGTAGTAACTATTAGGGCTCGTGATCCGTGGCTATGCTCGGGCATGGGTTCCAATCCCGCTACGATATTTCCGAGGTTTTCGTCAATTGTAAATAGAATATCAGATAATAAAACGGCGAATCCTTTGCCTCATGTCGCCAAATGCCATTCCTCTTTAACCAAAACCACTTATGTGCTAAATAACTTTGCAGTTGATGCAATGTAGTTAAATAATGGATTGAAAAATATAAGCGGAAGGATTTATGTCTTCTGTTATATAATTACATAGCCTATTCGTATTTCTGGCGTTAAAGGTGTAAGTCAGAAAGAGGTCGTACCATTCTCGCAAATGTAAACTAATTAATCTTCACCACACGTCTAACGTTGAAAATTTGATCAAATGACGTAAAAATTCTCCTGAATCAACTGAGGAAGAGAAAAAGGGGTTAATTAAAAATGAAGCGATGTAAGTGGAATCTCCCTTCTGTACCAATAAAATAGAGAAGAAAGAGAGAGGGATAGGGCTAAATGAAGGGTCTAACCCTCCTTCAACCACTCTCCTTGTTTAAATAATTTACACCTATAGAAGGGAGCAACAAGACAAGAAACTTCAAAACTGAAAATATACTAAATCCTTTTTCTTACTTTTAAATATCCCTCGTACCTAAATGGTATTGTGGGTTCCTAGGGCATTCATAAATTCTGCAATGGTGATAAATGATCCAAAAATGTAAGTAGCTTCCTGATAAAAACTACATGAGTTTTCATAATCCTCTTTTCCTCTCTGGAATTTTTTTGTTATAACTCTATAATTCCGTATAAGGTAGAGGGCAAAAATGTTCAGTTCACTTCACCTCAATGATATGAAGGGGAATAAAAACCAAGACAAACTTTTTAATTTCCTCGTGTGCTAGTTAGAGATTTTCTCTCTACCAATAAACACAGGTTTTTTTTCTCAAGTTAAGGAACCGTACTCATACAACGATGCGAAGCCACAGGGCATTTGGAGTAGCGGTGGCAGAAGCATCAGCAACTACAACAACCGACCCTATTAGAAAAGCTTATTACAAGTAAACTGGCTTCTTTTCTCCTTTTATATACCTACACACTCAGATGGGATCTAAAGCGCATTTCACACGCACACTCCCTCGCTAAAAAGAGAGTGTTGACCGACACAGCTTTAACACATTTTGAGTTAAGGAGATCAGAGCTTTCCTGCTATGAGGACTTATGGAAATGAAATGTGTATTGTAATATAAATTCATACTTGAAAACGGTAAGAGCTCAAAGTTTTCTCTCAGCTACTGAACAATACGACATTGAAGGTAGATAGAAGGGCTTGTGAATTCAAAATCTAGTACCAAATATACGGAAGGGGTATTATTCATATTGTGATACGATCATTACTATAAAATTCTAAGAACTTTGTTAAGTGCACTAATATTCATTCTATATATCGCAATAAAGACCGATTTTATATTTTAATATCCTTTTACTGCTGCAGCTCAAATTAGACTTTGAATGTCTATAAATTCATTTATATTTTCTATGACGTAACTTAAATTTCCAATCTTTGCATATTTTAAAGCCAGGAACCAATTTCCAGAAATGTATAAATTATTATTTTTTTATTTTAGTAGGCTATTTTGCGACGATTTATCAACATCTTAGGTTATTTTGCGTCTGAATGAGATGAAGGTGATAATACCGGTGAAATGAGTCCAGGTTCAGTACCGAAAGTTACCCAGCATTTGCTCATATTGTGTTGAGAGAAAACCTCGGAAAAAACCTTAACCAGGTAACCAGAATCGAATCTGGGCCACCTGGTTTCGCGGCCAGACGCGCTAACCGTTATTCCACAGGTGTGGACTGTATAAATTAATATACAGCATTTATTTGCAATTAATATAATATTGTAGAACAAAAATATGGAAGTATCTGTGAATAAGACAAAGGTTATGATCATGAGAGGTAAACAGGAGTATCCATGAAAATTTTACTGCTCTTTTTTATTATTTTTAATTTTCAGAGCTTTTGTTTATAAGATGTACCTTGAGAAATAATAAGTACTGATTTTTGTAACTACTTTCTAAGGAAATGAAATTACTTTAATATTTACAAAAAATTATTTCTACATGACCTGAAACTATAGCTCAACAATCAATTTAGTGTTGTAGATAAGTTGTAAAAATTTCATGTATCTAGCTATCGTAGTTCTCAGGAAACGGTACGTATGTTGTTAATTTTTAACTTCCGAGAAAATGGGCGATAAAGTAAACATTAGAAAAACTTCCATTCTCAAGAACATATAGCACTAAATTTGTTTTGAAAATTCACAACAAAGTCTGTCATTAAAATTATAAGAAGTACCTCCAACTTATGAAACAATCATTCAGCTACAAAATACGCCAAACCGCAACCTTTCATACCAAAGAGTTTCAGAGATATATAGAGTACATCTTTATGCAAAAGTGCGAGAAGAGAAAAAAAAAGTAGTTTGACACGTCATAGAACATATTATTTAATTAAAAGCACTTAACAATTAGAATTTATCTAAAAATTTATGCCAAATTATACAGGAAAGTCCAAATAATTATTTGGGACAAAAAAAAACAAATTTTTATTTTTTTATTTTTAAAATTTGTTATCTGATTTCACCCTAACATTAACAAGCGCAGTCGACCTGGTTGGCAAGTTGGTATAGCGCTGGCCTTCTATGCCCAAGGTTGCGGGTTCGATCCCGGGCCAGGTCGATGGCATTTAAGTGTGCTTAAATGTGACAGGCTCATGTCAGTAGATTTACTGGCATGTAAAAGAACTCCTGCGGGACAAAATTCCGGCACATCCGGCGACGCTGATATAACCACTGCAGTTGCGAGCGTCGTTAAATAAAACATAACATTAACAAGCGCTTAACTCAGAACAGGACGAATTTATCACAACGTAAGGACACGCTCCATTCTTCTCCATATCCACATTTCAAATGCTTCTATTCGTTTTTCTTCATTTCGTCGTAATGTCCATGTTTCTGCCCCATACAATGCCACACTCCACACAAAGCACTTTACTACACTCTATATCAGATATCTTTGGAGCAGATATAAACAACGGAATGAAATGCAAGAGAGCGCGGTTCACATTATACTAAATGTCTGTGTATGAATTAAGTGACCGACTACGTTCATATAACGAAAAGTGAAAATTAAAGTAATGTGTCTTTAAACATACCTTCTTGCACCAGTCACTAGTTGTACTGCTGTCGTCTGCTCATACACCGCACAGATGCTAGACGCAATAGAACTGTAGTAGTGGACTCGTCTCTGAATACCGTCTCGTAATCAGGATATCCACGCGCTAGTGTCTACAACGCTCTCAGTTAAGAAATGATTCGCCAACCAATGGGGATGCAGCGATAACATGAGATGCATCGAGACCCTTGTTATGGTCTGCTCCAAACACAACTGTTATAGGGTGTAGTCTCTTCCTCAGTTCGTTTTCCAGAGGTCCGCAGAAGATGCTCCTTTTTCTATTAAAAGCTTCCTTTGCCATTACTATCCTCCTTTTGACTTCCTGGCTGCAGCCCATGTTACTGCTTATAGTACACTTCAAGTGTTTGAAGCTTAGAAGTAGATTATCAAGATTCTCGAAGTTCAATTCATTCAGGTATATCTTGAAAAGGGGGAAGGGAGAAATAGTGTTGTCACTTAGATCAATATACTGTAATTTTGTTAATTCGGCCACAGAAGACGGTGATATTATTTTAGTCATATAGAGAATAAAATTAATGTCCGTAAAAAATGCTGCTTGAAAGCAACATCATATAAGTAGCAAAATTTGATTTGTTATATTGAATTATTTCAACGTTACAATTTTATTGCTTGTTTGTTAAAATGTGTATATGATAACGTTATGCAATTTATGTTCTTTTGTTTTGTATATTTTTGGAAAATGTAATTTCAATTAATGCTCCGTCATAAATATTGTAACTAAAACCTTGTGCATCCCTCGTGTTTATCGTACGGCTCGTCCTCCCCTCACACGTTACCTGCACTTTATTTACGTTTTCACTGTGCCTAAACGAGACGCTCTACTGTATATTATCAACATTTATTTCAAAATACAGGCTAAACCTACAAACGGAAGAACAAGAGAACGACCCGATGCAGAGTGGAAGACTAAGAATTCCTCGAAGTCGGAAAGAGCCAACCAGGGCCAAACAGTGAAAGTTAGATAAGGCAAAAATTACAGAACAGTGAGATGAAAATGGCAGAGGAAATCGTGATAGGCCTACTCGATAAAAATCTGCTCCACAACCGCATTGTTCATTGCAAGTTTAATATTATCTACTCGGATTCAATCTTTTGTGAAAGCATGTCAACTGAGTGAATTACGGCCACCCCCATTACATTCCGAAGGGAGAACACTTTACAAATGACATAAAAACATACAAACCCTTTCTGTATTTCTCTCAGCTTCCCTTCAACATAATCGAATTTTTCTAGAATCTAAATTAGAGAGACTGATTACTTAAAAGTTGGCGGAACTATGACAACGTCTAACCAATACAAGTTACAAGTCCACTTAAATCAGATTCTTGTTTGCAAATTCAAACACAATCATGCGATACACATTTCTTTACGACGACTGCTCAACTTCTTCAGCAACAACTGAAAACCTAAAAGATGAAGTCTGAGGAGGGAAAGACGTACAGCACACAAATAGGAAAGAGTCGAGGAAAAAAAGAGCGGGGTAGAAATAAAGATAAAAAAGGAAAAGAAACCACAGACGAGTAGGGGAAAGAATCCTAATTAATTATTCAATCCGGGTGGAAAGTGATTACCATGCCAGTCACGAGGGGCGCAGTCACTGAGCGACAGCGGCCCGCTCGTGGTACAGCCTGGCCAGGCACTTGAGTCGTCCGTCCGTCCGCTACAGTTAAAAGGGATACGAGACACACTCGCTCATAAGGCTCGTAAGTACAGAGTGAAGATCAGGCTTGAAACTCCAGTGATCTTTTCGAATTAGTGCGAACAAAACAAAAACTAGTTGCTTCTATTCGGAACAACCCTATATAAAGTAATTGGAACGATTTTCAATTTCACATAATAATAATAATAATAATAATAATAATAATAATAATAATAATAATAATAATAATAATAATAATAATTTTATATATTACAATATTAATGTGGCAGTCAACAGCCATAAGCCAATAATAGCCCAGCACAAGTGATACAATAACAACAATAATAGTAATAATAATAATAAAATAATAATAATAATAATAATAATAATAATAATTTTATATATTACAATATTAATGTGGTAGTCAACAGCCATAAGCCAATAATAGCCCAGCACAAGTGATACAATAATAACAATAATAATAATAATAATAATAATAATAATAATAATAATAAAATTTAAAATAGGTAAATTAAAATAGGAGAAAATTCACAAATGATTAGAGCAAATACGGGAATTTTATTTGAAGCAAGTAAAGAGATAAGAGATGAAAGTAAATCCCGAAAAGACAAAGTATATGAAGAGTCCACTGCAAGAATGATGGATGTCATTTGGAATACATTCTTCAGGAGAAGCAATTGAAAGTTTGAAATGCGTAGCGCTCAAAGCTTAACTGTGATTTTCCGATCATTACTGGACAATGACTATCAGTGTTAATGCCATATAACTCTCTATGTACATTCTGTAAGTCTTAAGCTACACATTGACAGTCTTGGTTCATTTTCGACAAGAAAGTGACATCCATCATTCTTGCAGTGGATTTTTCATATCATTATGTCTCGTGGCGAGAATATTGTACGAAATGGAAATATAAAAATTGGAAATTTCTCCTTTGAAGAGGTGGAAAAATTCAAATACCTGGGAGCAACAGTAACAAATATAAATGATACTCGGGAGGAAATTAAACACAGAATAAATATGGGAAAATGCCTTTTATTATTCGGTTGAGAAGCTTTTATCATCCAGTCTTCTGTCAAAAAATCTGAAAGTTAGAATTTATAAAACAGTTATAGTACCGGTTGTTCTGTATGGTTGTGAAACTTAGACTCTCACTTTGAGAGGAACAAAGGTTAAGGGTGTTTGAGAATAAGGTGCTTAGGAAAATATTTGGGGCTGAGAGGGATGAAGCTACAGGAGAATGGAGAAAGTTACACAACACAGAACTGCACGCATTGTATTCTTCACCTGACATAATTAGGAGTATTAGATCCAGACGCTTGAGATGGGCAGGGCATGTAGCACGTATGGGCTAATCCAGAAATGCATATACTGTGTTAGTTGGGAGGCCGGAGGGAAAAGACCTTTTGGGAGGCCGAGACGTAGATGGGAAAATAATGTTAAAATGGATTTGAGGGAATTGGGATATCATAATAGAGACTGGATTGATCTTGCTCAGGATAGGGACCAATAGCGGGCTTATGTGAGAGCAGCAATGAACCTGCGGGTTCCTTAAAAGCCATTTGTAAGTAAGTACAATATGGAGGCGAATAATTAGAACCGATAAATATAAACAATGGGGATGAGGGTTATCTCCAATTCTTTTTAACTTATTATATAGACCCTCTAATATTAATAGAATAGTAAAATACTGTAATAGAAACCAATGCCAAAATATGTTATAAAATTGACAAAGAAATAAAATATGTGTATTACCATGATTCAACATCGCCTTAATCACCAATATCATAAACATTAAAATAAAATCTAAATCAGCTACATGAACACAAGCCATCTATAACACACGACAAAGCCACCGGCGTAGCTCAGTCGACTAGAGCGTTTGTATGCCGATTCGGAGTTTTATATAGATATTGAGTCTTAAAGTTCCTGGCTCACGCTTAGTAACATTCACCTCCATTAGGGAAAGGTTGGGGGAAAATCCCGGAAAAAACCTCAACCAGGCAACTTGTTCCAACCAGGATTTGAACCCGAGTCCACTCGTTTCAGGTTCAGATGTGCTGACCGTTACTAGTACATATGTTCTCGTCTTATTTAATCCAATATTTATAATGACAGTACAGTTAGGCCTAATACTGGGAAAAATTCAGATGGGTCCTAGAACTTTTGAGTTTACGGACATATAACACAATACCAAATTCGTTGTAAAGGCTGGTTCACAATAAACCGGGAACTTTCCCGTTCCCGTTCTCGGGCTACGGCAAGCTTCTCGTTAATTATGAATGCTCACATTTAAATACATTTATTTTAACAACATTTCCTTTCCGTTCTCTTTCTCGTTGTCGTTTCCGTTCCCGGTTTATTGTGGACCAGCCTTAATATTGATAAACTTGTCTTTCATCTGATAGGTGAATTTAACCCTTAATACATGTGGTCAAACTGAGGATTTCTAGTATAGTGACCGGCTCTGACTTCCTGCCCCCCTTACGCTTAATAGCGTGAAGATGGACACCTTTGCCTTATTTTAAGAAAGTTACCTTCTCTGACGGGCTATTTCAACAGAACACTGATTGAGATAAAATTATGCAATATTTCGTAGCAAGATGAGTTATCAATACATATCGTAAAGATTCTGCCCTACCGCAACGTCATAACTGGAATCTAAGAGTTAACCAACTGCATTCCCCATTACAGATGCTGCGAAAGAAAATCTGTCGCTCTTTCTCTCTTGCTTCCCCTTTTCTCATTCTTTTCGCAAGCCTTCCCCGTCACTCACTCCACACCCCGGTGCTCTCAGAACAATGGACTCGTTAATTAAGATTTCTTTCACCCCGCACCACCCCACTATCCCACAGCAGCATGGACTGCCGACAATCCGACAAGGAGCTATAGAGCCTAGTGCAGCCACTGCTCAAGTAAAAGAGCCTGTATATATGCCGACCGGGCAGGCAGGCGGGGCGAGAGGGTTGCCTAGCAAGCTCCTGCTTCCAAGCGGCTTAAAAGCAATGCTAGAGAGTGTGGAAAATTTGATGAAAGTGCTACCTAACGTCGTCGCCGGCTTCCCCTCAAGGAAATGGAGAAAGTGCAAATAGAAATAATATTTTTCAATCTTTGAATTTTTGCTGAGGAACATGTGAGTATAGCAAATTTTGTTTCTCTATATTAATACCGACCCTAAACTGCCTTGGTACTTCAGCTGGCAGAGCACTGGCATAAAATTACTTCCAATCCCGATTCGAATCCCGGTGATGACAAAGTCTTATTTGTAGTGGACAAATCAAGGTTACGAATAATTTTCCTCGGGTTTTCCCATTTTCCCTCCATCATTCTAAAATTAATCTTATCACTTCATGATCATTTGTAGCTTGAAAGAAGTTTTACACTCCCCCATGACAGGTTTCTAACTTGACGCTGGATAGCCCAGCGGTGGGGCTACTACCTTGAAGCCTCCTTCACAGACATTATAATATATGAAAGTGAAGAAATTTTCTGAACAAAGTAATCGAATATCAACGAATACTGGGCACATTGGAGTACATTTTAAAACCTAATCGGGTTAAAAAAAGGACTTAAAAGGCATTCAGCACCTTACCACTTCCAACTGCCTTGTATGGTAGCGAAATAGAATATTTGAGAAAAAGAATTTAACAAGATTAAATCCTGTAGAGATGAAACTCTTTAGGAAAACAGTTGAATGCACTTTTAAGACTGTAAAATATACAATTTGTTTAAATAATTATAAAACACACTTATTTAAGAAAGAATCAGAAATTACAAGAAAAATTGGATGCAATATGTGTACTGAGAATGAATAGTAACATAATCCTCTGCAAATGTTGAATATCCGACCAGAAAGAAATAAAAGACTAGGAAGATCTTTTAAAAGTCCGATTTCTTTTATTTTGTGTGCCGATTGTGTGTGGTACATAATCTTGAAAGATGATAATGATGATTTCAAGAGTATCCATCCAAAACGGTGCGCCGCGCCGTTATACGCAGTAGTATTGTGACTGGCGCACAGAAGTCATCTGGGGAGGCGTAGTATGCATCCGAGGGGGAGAAGGAGAGGTAAAGATTATCTATATTAAGATATGACTAATATTGTGATAGTTCTTTTTGAGAATTTATTACTATTTTACTGAGCGAGAGGAAGATTGGTTTCTTGCGTCAACGTATTAAGGGACAAGTTTCGCTCAGTAAAATTGTAATAAATTCTCAAAAAGAACTATCACAATATTACTCGTATCACAGTTTACCAACCTTTACCTTATATTATAGTGGGATTCCGTAGGAATCTTAAAACTACATGGCTGAATCTACAGGCAGCACCACGTACCTGTGTCACGATATCTATGGAGAAAGCGGCCACTGAGATTTAACAACAAGCATTCCTAACTAAAGGAGTAGCAAGGCACTATAAGCTCATTCGAGGCTGCGATATTAGTATCTAATAGTCTTCGAGTCCCTCCTCAGTACAAAGTAAAAAAAAAAAACTCTGCTAAATGCCAATTTTTTTTATATTGAAGTCTTCAACATTGTTAAATTTTTCAAAATCATGCAACTTTAGTTATGAAACGTTTTCGGACACGATTAACAATCAAATAATATTTTTGATAATAGACAGATGTGTTTTACAGGAAGTAGACCATCGCTGTGCAGTAACGGTTGGAATACCTGACCGTTGGGACAAGTTGCTTGGTTGAGGTTTTTTCCGGGGTTTTCCCTCAACCCATTAAAAGCAAATGCTGGGTAATTTTCGGCGTTGGACCTTGGACTTATTTCGCCGGCATTATCACCTTATCTCACTCAGATGCTAGATAACCATAGTAGTTGATAAAGCGTCGTAAAATAACCAATTTTCAAATAGAAGAATATCATCTCATTTAGAGTTCTTCAGAGCCATTATAAAATAATACTATAGGTCTACAAATTAAAACTCTAGGTAATAATAATAATAATAATAATAATAATAATAATAATAATAATAATAATGAAGTGGCAGAAATAAAACACTGAGTCCGATAAGGGTGTCCTCTATTACCGACACTCCAAAATATATATGAAGTAATAGAAATAGGCCTGAAATGAATGCGTTATATCTGTGAGCAGAATGTGATGAAGATAAATTAAAACAAGGCGAAGGCCATGGTTATCAGAAAAAACTAAAGAAGGTAAACGTGCGAATTCGAAATGAGGCACTAGAACAAGTAGGCCTACTTCGGGTGTACTATCAGCGAGTAACATGAGTTGCTGCCAGAAAGTCAAAAGGAGGATAGCAACGGCCAAGGAAGCTTTTAATAGAAAAAGGAACATCATCTGCGGACCTCTGGAAAAAGAAATAAGAAAAATACCGGTGAAGTTAACAATAGGTAAATTATACTAGAAAATAACAATTCGTACTACATATATTACTTTTTTATTATTAGTCTCTAATTTCCTCTCGCATAACTAATCCTATAAATTTCTATTCAGGGGTAAGTGCCAAGAATATCACAGAATTATTATAAATATAACAGTAGTTTTAATTATTGTACAGTGGTGACTAGCTAAACAAAAGTGCATTCTTACATTGATCGTTACCTTAGTATTTTGTGTTGGTTGAAATTATATTAACAATTATATTTCATTATAGTTAAAAATAAGGAGCATTTAAAAGTTGTTGGTCCATTGTTAAAATATGAATAACTATGGTAGGCCTAATAATAATAACGATAAAAAATTCTGATCGCCTATTAATGTCACAAACCTTTGATAGCCTAATGCTTGTTTCAGTCAACCAACACAATGCACAGAAAGCATTTATATCGAAACGAAAACTTCCTGATTGAAGCACGTCATAAAATGATTGGATTTGTGTCCACAGCATCCATATAACCATACATAAAAAGTGGTGGATTGGGTGGGGGTCACTTTGGCCTTTTTTATGTAACGCACTCCCTCCCCTCCCCTCCGGCATGCAACAAAACAGCCATTTTGAGTAACAATGCCAGCAAACAGTTTCCGTACGCAGTGGCGGCCGGCCGGCAGGCCGGTCTCTCAACAGGTGGCCACTCACTCGGCATGGACATTCATCACATGACGGTCCGACGGGGGCGGAGGAGGGGGGCGTCGCGGCGCGCAGCCAGGGCAGGGGTCAGAGCGATTCGTCACGGCTGAACACTAAACGTAAGCACGGTGCGAGAGAGGAAGAGAGACAGAAAAAATGCCATTTTTCCAACCACTTGTAAAGAGATTTACCTCCCTTTCCTCTCTCACCCTTTTTCTACCTGACCGTATGTGAAAGAGGAGGTTAAAAATTGACGTCAGTTGAGGTTGGATGCTGGAGCGCCTCGAATGACAAATAAAGCTGTCAAGAGATTATTGACGATTATGTCAAGTTTATAACAGGCTTGATTCCCCTCCACCCCTCTTTGTGTTGCCTGCCGTGTATCAAGCCACAATGAATGTCACGGGGAAAAAAACGACAGGACATTTATTTGATAATATGAATAGGTCTACAGAACAATGTAGTATGCTATTATCTCAGTAATAGCCTCAAACGATAGATACAGAATATATACTGCAAAAAATTAACAATCCGCTCGCCTGTCATTGTTAGATTGCTTGAGGGGGGGGAATTATAATCCTCAGAAACAAACAACCAATGATTATTACGGCGTTTGAGTCCCCATTACTTTGAACGAGTAAAATTGCTGCTTTTTTCTTATGTCTGATGTCGGTAATGGCGTAATTGAAAAGGCGATAGTCATGTGTTTTGTTTAGTACTTCATGTGTATTTTATATTTATACGGAAATATTCCAGTTAATTTTTTTCTGGTATGAACTGAATGTAAAAACATAATTACACTATATTAACATAAATACAAAAATGTAAACTGCATATAAAATTATGAGATTGTAAACTACAAACGTGTCAAAGGAAAATGATGCGCAAAATTATGGGCGTATCACTGAAGGAGAAAATCCCAAATGCGACACTGTACCAACTAGCAGATACACAGGACATCACACATGCAGCCATTACATCCAAATGGAAATGGGGTGGACACGTGGCCAGGCTATCAGGTGACAGATAGACATACCGAGCTACCATGTGGGACCCCCGTATGGGAAGGAGACTTCAAGGCAGACCTCGGCGCAGATAGGCAGACTTCTTCAGAGAACAGGCAGGTCAACAATGGCCCAGAGAGGCAAGAGACAGAAGAAAGTGGAAACTACTCGAGGGACATTTGTGCATAGACAGGAAGTTGTGAAAGGCAGTGAGAGAATCATTGTTAAAGAAATTCAAGTTCCTAGACTTAAATATCACGTCTAACGTGAACTAGCTCACCACGTTAGGCAAGTAGAGCTTTCCCTTTTTGAAGGAGGCTTTTGCCCCTTCATGGGACACAATGGGCTATCTTTATCTTTATCTTTATAATAGAATATAAAACCACAGATCATCTCTCGCAAGTCAACCTGCAACAATGATATTGTGATGTAATAATGATGTGACTGCGATGATCATTATGTAATGGTGATTATTATGGTTATAATTATGTAACAGTGATGACGTAATGATGACCATGATTATGATGTAGTTAGTTATGACGATGAGCAGAATTATGTAACACTATGATTATAATGGTGTAATAGTGATGATGTGGCGGCGATTATTATGATCACAAATACTTAAGTGTTGATTATGATGTAATAATGATGTGACTGTGATAATTATGATGATGTAATGATGTTGATTATGATTATAATTATGTAACAGTGATGATTATCACGACCAGATTTAGGATCTGGGACAATTTAGCAACCAATGTACGCACAACTTGACTATAGAGTTCCTTGAACACAGTAAACAGACATACTGTTAATGTACACAACGACGTCAATGGGCTGCGTTATATTCTACTGTTAATAGTGCAATCTAGTGACAGTGAAGTAGGATAGGCCTACATACCTCACAAGTTTTCATATCCTTCGGCGACGTTGAAGGCGTTAGTGTTACAATGAACAACCATGTACATACTTGCAACTAGTTCGAAACAACTGTTCACTATGAATTGAAAATGCACTGTGATGGCCTGAGTTAATTTCGTAGGGAGAGACGGAAAAATACTGTACCTATGATCACGAACCGGATTGTACACTAACGCACAGGTAAACAAAACTCACCGCGCCACCTCACTTCATCTATACTCCGTTGCACTGTTAACTTCACTTCACTCTTAAGTTGTCTCGGATCCTGATCATGACATTTTGGTATTCATTATGATTATAATTGTGCAACAGTCATAATTAAGTAAAGGTGATGATTATAATAATCTAATGATAATTATAATTATGTAAGTGATGATTATAATGAAGCAATAGTGATGATTTTGATTATTTAACAGTGATGTAGGACTAAAAGTGGTAGTTATGACTATAGTTATGCTTACGATAATGTAATGGTGATAACAATGATGTAACGGTGATAATTATTATGATGTAATATTGATTATTATGATGATGTAAGTGATGATTGTGATAATGCAATTTTAATAATTATGACGTAATGGTGATTCTTATAATGATATAATGGTGATGGTTGTGATGATGTAATGGTGATCATTGTGATGATGTGACTGTAATCACTGTGATATAATGGTGATGGTTATGATGAAGTTTCACAGCTGGTTTTATAACGGCGCTATATCAAGTACTAGAATATTTAGCGTGGATAGAATTGGTGTTATCGAGATGAGGCCGAGGATTCGCCAGAGATTTCCGATATCCACCTTTGGGGAAAACCTCGGAAAAAACCTAATCAGATAACCAGCCCAAGTGGGAACCTAAGCCACTCCCGAGCGCAACTTCTGATTAGCAGGCAAACGCGCTACCGTCTCAGCTACGCTGGTAATTATGAAGGTATTGCCATAATGATAATGTGATGATTCTACTGAGGGTGACGGAATAATGGCGGTCTTGACGATGATGATGATGATGATGTGTCATGATTATGTAGTAATGGTGATGACATGGAGATTATGATGACGATTTATTATTATTATTATTATTATTATTATTATTATTATTATTATTATTATTATTATTATTATCATCATCATCATCATCATTATTATATTATTATTATTATTATTATTATTATTATTATTATTATTATTATTATTATTATTATTATTATTATTAACAGTTATCCGTAGAGAAATATAAGGAAAACATTCTGAATTCTGATTTGTCCCACATATATAAAAGTACCGGCGCGATTATCTTCTGCAGGTTTAAACTTTGCTTTTCAATTTGTACTGACGCGAATACATCCCCTCTCCAAAGAAGGAAAAAGTAGAAGTTTGTGTAAATTGATGGATGGGAGAAGATCCTCTCTAACACGAAAAGATACAAGAAAGAAAAAATATGATTTTTTTTTCCCCTCGGCTTCGTCTGGTTATCACACAAGAAAGTTGCCTCAACCAGCTAAGCTTCATACCGTCGTGCGTGTTAACTAAAAGTGAGGGCTTTAATTGCTAATGAGGATTACTTATGGTTACAAAAAAACACAAGTTGCTACCTCCAATAAAAGTACATGGGATGAGATCTCATTCCCTTAATTGATTCAAGAAAATGTCTTCTTGAAAAATGAAATTTAATAAAGCTAAAAAAGAGTGATGGAGAAGTTTGGTTTAGAAGATTTGAAAGAAGATAAATAAATTTTAATCTTTTGATGGACGCAATAGTCTGCTCCCATTATCTTCTCCTACATTATAACTCATTACTATTGCAAAACGCTACTTTAAATTAGCCAGGTTATTTGTTGGTTGCTTCCTTTATTACGAAATCTCAGGAGTGAAGCTTAAAAAAGAAGTTTCTAATAAACGTTTCTACGATTAAATTTTAACCCATTTACATTTCATAATTCTTAGTTTACGAGAGTTAATGGGAGATTTCATACATAAACTTTAACGTTATAAATATAGTGAGAGAATTCCATTAAATTTCGTTTTAAAATATTCAATTTCAAGATTTGCCACCCAGGTTTAAGGTTTAATAATAATAATAATAATAATAATAATAATAATAATAATAATAATAATAATAATAATAATGGTAATAATGTAATAATTAGGTTCCGTATTCCAGCTACCTATAAAGTGAAATGAGATTGCCTGATTCGAAGTATATGTGACTTCACTGCGCAGGTACAGGTACGTATACGTGAACAAAATAGTTGCGCATCCTCTGCCCTCTTCCTCTAGAAAGTCAAAATCGGGACGCAGTCATAGTGAGTAGTCTTATCGATCACTGCCCTTACTATTTTTAAATAACTACATCTTTGTGGCTGATTGAAGGTTCATTGCAGAGGTAAAATGCCTTAGGTAAGACGCTCAAGCGTGTAATATTGCAGGACATAGTTAAGGATATTTGAACCAACATTTTCACTGTCAATATAAACATTAAGTACATAAGTTTAGAAATTGTGTAAAATAAACGTAAAAGTGACACGAAACAGTGCACTGAAAGATGATGAAATATCAAAAGACACGGAAAGTGTGTTGAACGTAATCGAAAAGAATTAATACCATAAAAATCTGAAAATTATGAAGATACTGACTCGACGTTTAGCATGGATTTGTGTAGTCTACCATGAGGTTCAATGCCAACATCCCAATTAATAAATTAAATAATCTATATTTTAGGAAATTTCCCATACGTTCATTGCAAGGAATGGTGGATAACTGAGTGAGACAAGTGGGCAACAAGCTTGGAGCTCTAATAGATTTTTCTTCACAGCCATAAATTCCCTTGCAAAGACGCGCGGCTCCATACATTTTAATTATTTGTTCTTTTATTTCCTTTTCTTTCATTGCGTCATTCTACACGGTCCATTACACGCCATTATACACCGGTAATTATTGGATAGGTCTGCCTATGGTAGTATTTATTTCATTCCTAAATTCTACCGGTAATCTAAAAATTAGGCACTAATAATAGAAGCATTTCACGCAATGCAAGGGATTTCATAATTCCCCTGTCACTTTATACAAATATTTGGAAGTTCAAAGATTTTATGATACCATTTTATTTGTAAAACGATTTGTGTAAATAGTATTTCGAATCGGATAATACCGATAATCTAAAAATTAGACACCAATAATAGAAACATTTCACGCAATGCAAGGGATTTCATAATTCCCCTGTTACTTTATACAAATATTTGGAAGTTCAAAAGATTTTATGATACCATTTTATTTGTAAAACGATTTGTGTAAATAGAATTTCGATTCGGATAATATCTGGTTATTAGCACATACAATAACTGCAAGTTTTCTTTCATTAAAATTCAGCACAAACTTTAGAATTCCTAACCAACATCAGAAATTCACAATTATCAGGGTCATTTAATCGTTTGATTAGCATGGTCTAATGATACGACAAAATAATATAAACACCGAGATACATAGGCGTACTCATTCCCTTTGGGTCGAAAGTAAATCCTCACTTATACTTTAAAATTGAACCTGCTCGGTTCGATATACTGTCCGAGTGGTTGTCACATGGTCGTCGAAAATAAGGAAATCAACTGACAGTTACTTACTTACTTACTTTTCTTTAAATTACTTTAATCAGTTGCATAATATTGCTATACGTAGATGTCCAATTCCGAACAGAAAATGTTTTCAGGAAAGAGCTAAGACTGCCCTAATAGTCTAGCCACTAGCCTTTGCCAGCAGACACAGGTGGGGGAAAGTGGAATGCGACTTAACCAAACGGATGCACAGTAGTTTGACACGTTACAACTTGATCACAGCGGATACTGTGAACTTAAGCATGCACGTGAAGTTAAAGAGCGAAAGAAATATATGTAAATATATGTTAGCTTTGTGTCATTATATAAGATGAAATACCCTAGCGAAGACCAAGTAGTAAATTGACCCCTAATAATGGTTGGCGTCAAAGGAAAACAATCAGCTACACAAGAATTTCGTCATAACTTAAACCAGTGTAACAGAAAACACCCGGCAACTGAATCTCTCAAACACCACTTACACCGGCTTCTCGTCGCGTACTTTTATTCCCCTTTTTGTTTCTTTTTTTTTTACTTTCTCCTTATCTTCTTTTCTGTCCTCGTCCTCACCATTCCTTCATCTACATATGTTCTCGTCAGCTGTGCTTTGTTTCTCAAAGAGCTTATTACGGATGCAAAATTTCCCATTCATATTCAAAATTTTATATCCCAGTTTTACCACTAATTTATTCAGCTTCATCATCGATCTGGGATGCCGCCTCTACCGCCGGTGTGCGGCGTCCTCGTGGAGTACGAGATGGAGGTTAGTTAAGACGCTGGAATCTGCAAACAGGGACACGGATCCGTTCCGACTAGGTTCACAGCAATGAGGACCCATTGTTTTCACGAACTATGCCTTTCTCAGTCAACTGACTTTAACGAATTATTGTTTTTACTCAAATATTATATGGATGGTGTCGACTTAAGCACGTATTGATATTTTATTTTAATGCCTTGAAGAATACCGGTATCTGCTGGTACTAGAGTTGCAAGATTTCAAGATTTTCTTGAAATTTATACAATATATATTTTATCATTTCCCGCTTCCCGATTTAAGATATCAATTCAAGGGTTCAGAGCCATAGTGGTCCAAGTGCCATTTATTAAAAACTGAGAAAGCAAGAGTTAAAGTTAAGTGAATACCATAGTTTAATGAAGATTGACTTATCATTTAGTTTTGATGTGTATACTTTATTTTACTTGCTATATGTTTCCATTGAATTATGGTAATAACTTCATTTTAACCCTTGTTTTCTACGGTTTTAGTAAATGGCGCTTGGCCCACTATGGTTCTGAACCTTTCAATTTCCCGTTTCTTCAAGTTACAAAAACTTCGTGAAAGTTAAATTTCAGCAGTTGTAATTTTGCATGTTTGATAACATCACGTGACTAATCTATCGTAATATTTTAAGTCATTTCTCGTGCATTGAGCTTTATAATATGAGTGATCACTCGGTCAGTAATCGATACTCGAGAAAGCGGAATTCCGGACTTTCACTTTGACTGGATATGTGTCTTTGTCATGTCTTTGTGTTTCTGTTGTGTGATTCAAGTAATAAACAGTAAATCCAAAGTAATCGGTGTTTTAATTATGTTGTCTAAATATTTAGGGAAGCGAAATTCTGATGATGAGGATCCTCCGTCGAAAAAAAGAAGAAACAAAAACATGTGTTTATTTAAAGAGGTAGGAAGATGTGTATAATTGCCTCATGTCCATAGAGTCTAAGGGATTTCGTAACCGGAAACAATTCCGCTGGAGCCCACAATGAACCACAAATAGTCAAACAGCAAGACCAGATGCTCCAATGTTTCGCTGAAAACAGAATTGGAAGTTTGCATCGATTTAAAACTGGACTGTCAAGGTTTTTATAATGTTGTAAAAATTGATTTGTCACTTTAAGAGATGCTAGATCTTGAATAATAATAATAATAATAATAATAATAATAATAATAATAATAATAATAATAATAATAATAATAACAGAAGCAACTTCACCACTATCACCTGCACTAAAAGCATCATCACCAGTACCAGCACTAGTGTCGCATTTCAAGCGCTATGTTCGGTTCAAGTTTGTCGAGAGTAACAATAACCGAAGTCTGCTTTGAAGAAGCGGATCTGGCCAACTCGCTCGAACTTTCCCCTTGTATGATGTGTGCCCTTGAAGTTCGCTGGCCTCTCCTACCTTCCCCTCCCATCCCTTCACGCTTATAGCTGCGTAAGGATTTTAGAACAAATCTTGTGAACTTTTATTTAGATGTAAGGACAAGTAATTGTTATTACAAAAATATTATTAAACATCTACATAAATATACGTACATGCAGGTAAATTACATTATGTGTTGTAAATGTACATAACAGTTGTTACTATACCAATTACCGACAGAAAATAGTAATAATTATATTTTTCACACGATATTCAAATGAATCACATTTGGTCGGTAACAATATTTGTGTGACAATACGGATGATGAAAGTATTAATGTTGTGTACTACATGCAGTGTGCTCGGTTCAAGTTAGTCGAGTATGAGGAAGTTCGATATTCTCTCTGCCGAAGGAGGACTGTCGTGTTTGTTCCACATTGTTATGATTCCCTCTCCTCCACCTCCATCCCTTCATGTTTTGACCGTTAAAGGATTTTAGGACAGATTTTGCGATTAGTTTTTCAAATGAAAGAAGACTAAGTTTCCTCTCTCATCTTTGAACATTGCACAATAATAAAAGTCGGTATTATGAACATATGCGTTTTTTAATATTTTAATTATTGTTTGATTTACTTATAGGCTACGCATATTTTTTTGAATGTCTAGTGATATTAATAAGAAAAATAATTACCTGTACTCATTACTATGCGTAATTTCGCAAGATATGTGCCTGACAATCTTATGCAGCTAAAGCATAAAAGTGAAGGGAGGTAGGAACTAAAGAGAAGGGCACTGAACATTGTAATGAAGGGGAAAAATTGAACAAACGTAAAGGGAGCTTCGGTTCTACAGATACGCGGCAAGCATGAACCGAACATAAGATCTCTTACCGGTTTTCAACGAACACGGTTATTTTAGTTTTACGTGCTTCACTTGTACGCATTGTCGGATGCCTAAGGAGTAGGATGAAGTCTGTAGTATCTATCAATGCCATCACCATAATCATCTCTAGCACTAGTACCAACACTGACATCAGTGTCATCATCACCATTATTAGCAGTACCAGTATTTGTACCATCATCATCATCAGTATTACTACTAGCACCAGTATCATCTCCATCACTAACACCAATAACATCTTGACCACCAGTACGTGTACCACTACAGTACAAACACTATCACCATAACCAATATCATCACCATTGCTAGTACCAATATCATGATAAAACACCATTACTTTCTCTAACATCATCACCAAAACCTCGGGTAAAAAACCACCACTATCATCGTCAGCAGTAATAACTCCATTACCGTTATTAAAATACACCACGAAAATCATCACTAAAATAAAACCACCAGTACCATTTTCATCAATATCACCACCATCCCACCATTTCGAAGAGCAGACGAGATGTTCTTAATAAATGGATGGTTTGAGTGTATTGATATCTTTTCAGTTAATTAAGTCATTTTTTCCAGTTGAGTAGTAAATCTGGAATTAAGAGTTTATAGACATGTTGGTGTCTGAAGTTGGTGAAATGAAGTGTGGAAACTGACTCGTGATTTTTACAAGCTGTAGGCTTTTTTTTTGTCTTAAGCCATTTATATTCTTAAGGGCTGTGCTGGAGGTCGGGTCGGCAGTTAGCTCGAGGTGATTCTGAGAAAGCAAGCCAAGGAGAGGTCGGAGGCAGGGCGAGCAGAAGGCAGGTGAGTGTGGCAGCTCATTAAACAACTTCATCAGCTGCCGAGACCACGCCTACACTCGACTCAAGAATTACGGGAACCACAACCAAGATTGCAACCCGAATAATACAGATATCAAGTTCCGAGCTCCTTCTGCCTATTTTTGGTGTACGTTCGTGCATTAGACTGGAACATTCCTGTTTATTAGCCATATCCGTCCGTCTAGCCTGTTCGAATGAATCAACAAAGTTCCCAGAGCTTTACAGAACTTAACATTTATCAGACTTAGACAACTGCACCGAGAAAGTTTAGAAGCTTCATAAACATTTACGAATTTTGTTTTTTTCCCCCATAAATTAATAGAGGTGTCAATTCCGTAAATATAAGAAAAATTTCAATAAGTTCTAAGTTTAAAAAAGGATACTTATTTCTTGGTAGTGTGTGTAGAACAGGCAGTAAGTAGGATTGACTTTCATTATAATTTATCCAAAAAGATGGGAGGATAATATTAAAATGGATTTGAGGGAGGTGGGTATGATGATAGAGACTGGATTAATCTTGCTCAGGATAGGGACCGCTGGCGGGCTTATGTGAGGGCGGCAATGAACCTTCGGGTTCCTTAAAAGCCATTTGTAAGTTGTAAGTATCAGTATTTAAATGTACAGAGTGTCTGATGTAAGCCGTTCACGTTTGTTTAGACAGCCCAACTATCAGTCCGACATTTGGGATGTATTTAATGTTTTCGCATCATTGTTTCACACAGATAAAAATTGCAGAGAATTGAATCGGACGATCTTGCACGCTATAATCTCCTACTAATTATGTTATCACGGAACACTTATGTTATTATTTTCAACGAACTTTTCTTCCTTTCAAACTTCCTTTTACACTTTTTAGTCCACACCTGCGGAGTTAAGGTCAGCGGGTCTGGCCGCGAAACCAGGTGGTCCGGGTTCGAATCCCGGAAGGGCAAGTTACCTAGTTGAGGTTTTTTCCGGGGTTTTCCCTCAACCCAATACGAGCAAATGCTGGGTAACTTTCGGTGCTGGACCCTGGACTCATTTCACCGGCATTATCACCTTCATTTCATTCAGACGCTAAATAACTTGAGATATTGATACAGCGTCGTAAAATAACCCAATAAAAAATGTACACTTTTTATAGCTTTTACGCTTCACGTAACTCATAAATAAATAAACGCTGTTCTAAATTTTGGCGAACTATATTCTACTGTAAGATATCGTATAAATATAGACACTGATGACTTCTAACACGTCTCCTTGGAGTCAAGTTCATGATGTCATACATTCGTGATGTATGAGTCACCGTTTACCATCGCCCATAAACCGTCAAACGATACCTCTCCTCCCGCCAACAGAAACGAACATCAGGCAGAGACATAAATTGGTGACTCTGTATTGTGTATGTACCATTTTATGATGCAAAATGTAGGTTAAAGTACTGTAACTCTTGCAGAAGAATAACATCTAATGTGCTGATGGAAAATGATAGTCTTTAGATTGTGTCAGAAGTGAAAGAAGGACTTCCATAATATTGTAAAGTTAAGTTATACATTCTGTAACATCCTAGATTCTGAGTTCTCTATTGAGCACATACTGTACATGTCTCCTCAAATTTTAGCAATTCACTGCGGACTAAAGCATGGAGATGCACTATTACCTTTACTTTTTAACTTCGCTCTAGAATATGCCATTAGGAAAGTTCAAGATAACACAAAGGGTTTGGAATTGAATGGGTTACATCAGCTCCTTGTCTATGCGGATGACGTGAATATGTTAACAGGAAATCAACAAACGATTAGGGAAAACACAGAAATTTTACTTGAAGCAAGCAAAGCGATAGGTTTGGAAGTAAACCCCGAAAAGACGAAGTATATGATTGTCTCGTGACCCGAATATTCTACGAAATGGAAATATAAAAATTGGAGATTTATCTTTCGAAGAGGTGGAAAAATTCAAATATCTTGGAGGAACAGTAACAAATATAAATGACACTCGAGAGGAAATTAAACACAGAATAAATATGGGAAATCGTGTTATTATTCGGTTGAAAAGCTTTTGTCTGCTGTCAAAAAATCTGAACGTTAGAATTTATAAAACAGTTATATTAACGGTTGTTCTGTATGGTTGTGAAACTTGGACTCTCACTTTGAGAGAGGAACAAAGATTAAGGGTGTTTGAGAATAACGTTTTTAGAAAAATATCTGAGGCTAAAGGGATGAAGTTACAGGAAAATGGAGAAAGTTACACAACGCAGAGCTATATGCATTATATTCTTCACCTGACATAATTAGAAACACTACATCTAGACGTTTGAGACGGGCAGGGCATGTAGCACGTATGGGTGAATCCAGAAATGCATATAGTGTTTTAGTTGAGAGGCCGGAGGGAAAAAGACCTTTGGGGAGGCCGAGACGTAGATGGGAGGATAATATTAAAATAGATCTGAGGGAGGTGTGATATAATGATAGAGAGTGGATTAATCTTGCACAAGATAGGGACCGATGGCGGGCTTATGTGAGGGTGGCAATGAACCTGCGGGTTCCTTAAATGCCATTTGTAAGTAAGTAAGTTAGTAAGTTCAAATAATTTTGATAGCTATTATGAAATATTTTGCTTAAATCTATCATTATCAGATAACCTTAAATAAGTCAGTTCTACTTAAAACAAGATAACAAATACGTATATTATAATTAAAAAAACCTATTTTAAAGGAAGAAATTACCTGAGAAATAAAATCATAATTAGTAAGAAAAATTATTTAAATTTGATGTTCCAACTATTTCAGACTTTATAATTTCCTACTTACGTCCCATTAATATCCAATTTAAACTTGAGAAATTTCTCGATCGAACCGATACGGTAAAATATTGCATTTCGGAAGGTATGCTTAGATACACAGAGAGAACATTTTCAGCATTTCTTATAAAATGGGGATTTATTATTGATATTTATTAATAAATTATAGTTCAATCTTGTCTGCTTTTCTACCGAGAGTTCTGCCGACTTATTTCAGAAGAGCGTTGGTTTTGATTCTCGGCAAACGACTATTCGCTATGTATAATTTGTTCACTATCCTGCATCAATTTTTTTGACGAACATGATGTGTGGATCCGATAAGCTCTTTTGCAAGAATTGAATAAGTATAGCTCGCACAAAGAACAATTACCGAAAAGCAATGGTGGCGTTGCTCTCTGTTTTGACGTGTGCATGTAAGGGATGCCGAGGGACCGAGAGTCCGATGGAAGTACTGTCTCTTCCAAGAAGATTAAAAAATGAGGACATCGCTTTGGAAATAAAGAACGTAGCAAGAGAAAAATTCGAATCTAATTAAACGCGCAACATATGTTTACGAATGAAATCTTAACACCGTGCGATACAAAACACGTATTCACATGCAATGAAACAAACTAAAGTCGTAATGTAACTATCACAACGCAAGACTGATTATATCGATGTCATTTCTCTTCCGACTGTACTCTTCAATATCATTCAAGCTATCTCGTGACCTTTCCTGTCATCCACTCTTCCTTATCGCATTGTTTCATTCGCATTCCTTCCGTCGGTATTCCCTGCTTGCGAGACAATGCTTATAATTAGCAAAATATTACAACATTTACAGTGTTAAACGTTTTCGGCATAAACTGCCATGTAATTTTATTTTATCACTGAGCAACATCATTTTATGTGTCCATGTTCATATGACATCTGGTTTTTAAATATTTTAATATGTAATAAACATGTATCTTAGTCATAATATTTCCATACGAGTATTCATATTCTTGTATTGTTACGTGTTCTGAAGATGGCAGTTTATGCCCAAAACGTTTAACACTGTAAATGTTGTAACATTTTGCTAATTATAACATTGTGATTTTGAGAAGAAATTTGACGAACATATCTATTCAATTATCATCCATTTTTTTTATTTCCTCTTTGGATGGAACCAACGCGTTACCTTGCTGATTCCTTTGCGATATCTCCTTTTCGTTTCACATTATGTTACTAAACTTGGTATTTCAATATTTAATATCTAGTACATTATGCAACGAGCCTATAATGGTAGTAATTAAGACGCGAGTATCATAATTTTCATACGAGTGTCTTAGTTACCATTATAGGCAAGTTCCATACGACTTTTTATGCTCGACCATATTTCTAACTTGAAATTATTCATAAGTATTCATGTTATTCTTACCTGACTGGGGAGCGGAACTCACCTTGTGCAATATCTCGTAAATTGTGAGATGTGCGCAGACGCGAAAGTATTGATTTTTTCCGAGAAACAAATGTCATTGACCTTGATATAATCTAGGGAGTAAAATAAACATTAATCTTCATATAACCTTGAAATTGATTTATACATTGAAAAACGAGATGACAAATTGAATTTATTTAAATATTATTTACAATTAACGCTAATTATTATAGTAACAGAACATAACCTTCTGCGACAGTATTGGATTTCCAGCCTCCGTGACGTTTCGCTAGTTGTCTTTCGATTGCATATCCGAGGATAATCGATACTTGCGCTTTCATATAGCTGCAATGGTGTTTTCTGATTGGTGGAAGAACTGAACTTTAATGAATAGGTGTCCTTTAATGAGGTCCATTGAGGGCTGCTATCAGGTGTATAATTACTACATTTCGGCATGGTCGAGCATAAACACAGGTTTGTCATACTATAACTCAGAACTAGTATTATAGTATGTTATAGTATAAAATAGTGACAGTATGAGAGAATGTTTGGAGTTAATTATTTTTAAGACAGAAATTATTGATCGAATTTTCGAGGTTAAAGTATTTGTAGTTGCATTACAATTTTCACACGAACATTATGTCTTGCTGAGACTTTAAATAACCATGTTTTGTTTTGAGATTTTCTCCAAAGTGTGTAAAATGTTGCACAGGAGACAGAATCGTTTCATGCAACTATTTTGTGAAGCTGCCTGTTGCTTGTAACTCTCTCCGCTTTCAAACGAGCACTTGTGGAACAGTACTTAGCATTCTTAAGGTTTCTTGAAGCAAACAAGTGTACACTGGAGGATCTGCTGCATGCTCTTGAACTATCTATTTCTATCGCATAGAACGAATTTATACTTTTAAACCTTTATTTATATTGCTCGTAATAATTGCTCGAGTAACAATTCCAGGTGCATCATCAGACGAACGAATAGTGTATCGACTTCCTCTACTGAACACTCAAGATCAAATCCCGAAGAATCCAAGCGAAAATTAGATCATTCTACAGGGTAGCAGTGAAATAATCCTGCAGATTGATAGAGACAATAGGGTACATTAAATGAATAGGAAACCTATATTATGTTTCGTGATTAAGTGCACGGTTAATTAGAAAACTGAGTTGGAAGTTTCAGCAGTCTGGCAACGTAGCCGCTAACATACTGCTCTTTCTTCTCATAATACAGATGTAAGAGGTCTACGAGATCAGGTTTATCTGCCACAGTGAACTACCTCCCATCTCCCTTTCTGGCTACAATGTTTCAAGCTAGTCGCATCGGTCAGTGGCTTCAAATTAGTGGTTTTTAAATTAAATTTACACAAAAAGTCCCGCTATTGAAATATGCCAGAAGGATAAACAATTCTTTGTTAGATCGTCTATCACTATGGACAAAAATCATAATTCTACTCGCAATAGTTACCGAATGAGATGGTGATAAAAGTTTGGGCGAAAAAAAAAAAAACTTTTTTTTTTTAGAAAACTATGAACTTCCCATCAATACAATATTACACTTCTGTTATGTACAACATGAGCTATTCTCTCTGAAAATCTGCAGGATTATTTCACTTTCACTCTGTATAGCACAGTACTAATGCGCGGTGTACTTATTGCGCGGTTAGATCCTCGGCGTTAACGGAAAGGATACATATTGTAAACAAGATAAGAGAGTGAATGTCCCTACCTTCTCGTTATTTCCTTTCATATCAACAAATATATAAGTGAAAATGACGTAAGCATTCTGGTTATGTCACAGAGAGAAGGTCAATCTCTGTGAAATTCACAGACCACATATAGATTAGTGGTGGAGTGTGATGTGAAGACCTGTGATCTTGTCGCTGTGACAAGTTAGTCGCTAGTTCCAACTGTGACTATAATTCGAAAATAATAGCTCCGAGAAATCGCCACCTTCACCAATAAGTTAATCATAGTGATGATGATGGTGACTGATATTGACTATGATTATATGTGACCATATGTGACTGCTCCAGACAACTCCAAGTCAGAAAATTCATACTAACTTGGTAACTGGGATCTATCATCGTCTCACTCAACTCTTTGATACTCAACCGTACATTGCTTACATTGCAAGCGTGTTTCTTATTCGACGAGCTAATCAGTATTGTTAATATATTTATGGCACCGGTATGCCAATTAGCATAAGAGCGATAAACATACACATCTGTTTTCTTGTGGTGGCAAACGATGTGTTGTCATATACGTAATTTGGTTACATTCGAGATAAGTATGTAACATTCCAATCGCCAAGAATCAGCCGAAGACAAAAATCACACTGTGACAAACTCGCCATTATCTGTCACAGTGAGAGAAATCGCCATCTCCGCCCAATATGTGACCATAGCGATGATGACGAGTGTGGCTTTACGACTATATGTGACAATCGCAATAGCCAAGAATCAACCGAACACAAAAATCACACTGTGACAAATTCGTCATTATCTGTCACAGCGATTTTCCTGTTCGGAACTGTGACGGCAAAAAGCTGTCATGCCCCACCAAAAACAAATGTGCCCTACTAGAGAACCACCAGTTGGGGACATCCGCTGGTATACCGGGTTGGTCTCTCCACATTTTAAAAATACTACAGAATTCGGAAACCAAATTATGATATATCAAGTAGGCTATTTTTATCTTATCCGTTGTGCGGCAGCCCTCACGGCCAAACTTACCAGCAGACTACTTGTCTCACATCCACATGCCTCAGCAGAGATGAACGATAGAAAATTTCTTCCTCCATGAAGACTTTGATTAGGGCTCACTTCGTAACGCTAGTCGATGGTATGATGTCTTAGACCATGCAGCTACGGAAGAAGCTATAGTTAAAGTAAATGCAGGCCTTATAGCTAGCAATTTTTCGCAATGTCATGACCACCCAGCCTCAATCTTCCAGCATCTTGCGAAAGATATGGGAGTATTCGGGAAGAAAGTCTCATACTACAAGTGTCATCTCTCATCAGTTTAGAAAAATGTGAATACAAGTTTTACTGGAATAGTGAAAATTGAACAGAAACTCCAATAGACCTGACATACAGTAACTATTCTAGATAAAACAGAAAAGGGAATCTAATTTAATAGACGTTTCATTTTCACAAAGCCTTAGCCTTCTGAATGCAGGCAACAAGAAAATCAGTACATATCAGCAGAACTACTTAAACGCTACGGTTAACAGAGTCCCTATAAAGCTCAATTCCGTTTCTACAACAGTAGTAATCCAAAAATTAACAACAGAATACTTTGACATCCTGTAAGCATAGCAAAAGTTACTCGACATGCTAAAATCAATAGTACTGGACACATGTTCCTACGGTGAGATACATCCTTGGAAGATCATATTGTTATACCTTGGCTGCTATCTAATGCCTATCTAATAAACGTCGTTGTAACGGATATTCTAGAATAAAAATAACTTGGGCTAGGATTCTTAGGTAAATAAATATTTTATTTGCACTGTAATAGAAACTCGTAACTGTTTTAAGTTTCAGACAAGGTCACCTGAGCATATATTTTAAATTTTATTTCACATAAAAACACATATTTTGGATTTGACTTTGAGAGAGGAACATAGGTTAAGAGTGTTTGAGAATAAGGTGCTTAGGAAAATATTTGCGGCTAAGAGGGATGAAGTTACAGGGGAATAGAGAAAGTTACACAATACAGAACTGCATGCATTGTGTTCTTCACCTGACATAATTAGGAACATTAAATACAGACGTTTGAGGTGGACAGGGCATGTAGCACGTATGGGCGAATCCAAAAATGCATATGTAGTGCATATTATTTGGGAGGCTGGAGGGAAAAAGACCTTTGGAGAGGCCGAGACGTAGATGGGAAGATAATATTAAAATGGATTTGAGAGAGGTGGGATATGATGATAGAGACTGGATTAATCTTGCTCAGAATAGGGACCAATGGCGGGCAATGAACCTCCGGGTTCATTAAAAGTAAGTAAGTAAGTAAGTAAGTAAGTAAGTAAGTAAGTAAGTAAGTAAGTAAGTAAGTAAGTAGATAAGTTACATACACATTTTCAAATATTCAAATAGAAACACATAAACATTAAGTTTTCATCAAAAAAGTCCATACCTGTGGAGTAACGGTTAGTACGTCTGGCCGCGAAACCAGGTGGCCCGGGTTCGATTCCCGGTCGGGGCAAGTTACCTGTTGAGGTTTTTTCCGGGGTTTTCCCTCAACCCAATATGAGCAAATGCTGGGTAACTTTCGGTGTCGGACCCCGGACTCATTTCACCGGAATTATCACTTTCATCTCATTGAGACGCTAAATAACCTAAGATGTTGACAAAGCGTCGTAAAATAACCTACTAAATCATAAAAACATTTTCGACAAAGCCTCATTTCAGGTTAATCATCACCCGAATGTTCAGTGCAATTGCTTAGACGTGACAGGTGGCAACGTTTTCTCAGATTTGTCTATCTGTGGACCTGTGAAACTGCAGCCTGCTCTCTCACCAAAAACGATAAGAGCTGTCACCACTAAAAAATTGTACTGCAACTAACACGCATAAACATTGATGTGTCATTTAGGAATGCCTTGTAAGTTATCATAACGCTGATTCATAAACATGAGATGCTTTGTTTTCGTTTTCAATCTAGTGCATCTTTTTTCTCAATGCCTGTAGGGGCGCTCTTTTTCCCAGTATAAGGCTATGTTCCGCAATAATCATCAGTCATTTGTGACGGACAATTTGAGGATGAATCTTATTAATGTGTACTGTCATTCTTTAGTAGTTCGCGAAAGAGCATAATTTATACTTATGAGTACTGCATATTATTTATATTCACATAAAATAATTGAAACATAATTAAATATTTTTCCTTTTTTGGCACATATTTTCTCGACTTTTAACACCTAAAATTCCGACTCCTAAGAAAAAAGAATAATAAAAATGATAACTATAATAATAATGATAATAATAATAATAATAATAATAATAATAATAATAATAATATTCTTATTATTAACATTAATTCTATTATTATTATTATTATTATTATTATTATTATTATTATTATTATTATTATTACAAAATTCATCCTCTTCAAGGGCTGAATTTCGTGGTCCGTTCCCAAACTTTCACTCCCTGCTAAAAATCGAACAACGGCCCTCTGAATCTATAACTAGGAAGGTAAGCAACTATATCACGGAGAGTAATAATAATAATAATAAATTACAATAATAAATAATAATAATAATAATAATAACAATGATAAAGCGTAAATATGAAGTGAGGATCCCAAGTTCCGCCCACCACTGTGCATGTGAGGTCTGGCAGCTTGAAGGAAGGAGGCTGGCACGGCACAGCGGCATCAGCTTCCCCTACAAGAGTATAAGCTTGGTTTGGCTGGTCTCTTCCAGCATGCGGTAATGTCGCTTATTGATTATCAATTTAGTGCTTACTCAGCTCCCGATGTGTTCTCCTCGTCCCTTATTATTATTGTGTATAAGACCGTCGTCCTCCTACATGGAATGCTACTTTACGCGCTACACTTTTAATAGCTCCAGCACACCTTGCTCTCCTTTTTATAATGTATGTATTCCAAGACTTGCACGGGTTCATTAAGCCACACTTCTCAAATTAATTTCTTTCTTACGATAATAGGTCAGGCAGGGCTTTTTATTCTTCAGCTGATCTACTACTTGTGCCGAACATTTCCAAGATTAATTACACTTCTTGCTGGACCGCACGTACCAACTCAAGAGTAATAATAAGCAGTCCGGGTCTGGACTCACACGTTGGTCCCGAACTGTGAAATGATAATATTGGCATTCATTCTCTTCTGATTCGTCACAGGTGCAGATTAAAGAGGTAAATTCCCGTAGGTGTGAAGAAAATCCACTTTATGGTTATTGGGAAAACTGGTATATGTTTTTTAACAGAAATAAGAATTACTTACTTACTTACTGGCTTTTAAGGAATCCACAGGTTCATTGCCGCCCTCACATAAGCCCGCCATTGGTCCCTATCCTGAGCAAGATGAATCAGTCTCTATCATCATATCTCACCTCCCTCAAATCCATTGTAAAATTATCTTCCCATCTACGTCTCGGCCTCCCCAAAGGTCTTTTCCCCTCTGGCCTCCCAACTAACACTCTATATGCATTTCTGGATTCGCCCATACGTGCTACATGCCCTGCCCATCTCAAACGTCTGGATTTAATGTTCATAATTATGTCAGGTGAAGGATATAATGCGTGCAGCTCTGCGTTGTGTAACTTTCTCCGTTTTCCTGTAACCTCATCCCTTTTAGCCCCAAATATTTTCCTAAGAACCTTATTCTCAAAAACCCTCAATCTCTGTTCCTCTCTCAAAGTGAGAGTCCAAGTTTCACAGCCATACAGAACAACCGGTAATATAACTGTTTTATAAATTCTAACTTTCAGATTTTTTGACAGCAGACTAGGTGACAAAAGCTTCTCAACCGAATAATAATAGGCATTTCCCATATTTATTCTGCGCTTAATTTCCTCCTGAGTGTCATTTATATTTGTTACTGTTGCTCCAAGATAATTGAATTTTTCCACCTCTTCGAAGAATTACATTTGCAATAATAATAATAATAATAATAATAATAATAATAATAATAATAATAATAATAATGATAATAATAATAATAATAATTATTATTATTATTTATTTATTCTGGCGAAGTTAAGGCTATCAGGCCTTCTCTTGCACTTACCCAGAAACAAAAGAAGCTGATATAATTTTACAATATTCGTAAGTATGATCATATTTCCCCGTCTTTCCAAAATCTGTCTTGGTTAAGGCTAAGCGATCGACAGCCCTGCATTGTCTTATTCTCTTATTTCAAATTCTGCCCCAATCTACTTGGCTTCTAGTTTTCAAAAATTTTCCCTAAATCACCAGCTAAGTACCTGGTCTCATCACTACAATTTACTCATTATACCTTATCACAAGACATTTTTATATTCTGCATCCTATACAGTTTCAGTTGCTAGAAATAATATTAATTTAATAATTATTTATTTATTTATTTAATTACTTATTTATTTATATTGGCAGAGTTAAGGCCATAGAGCCTTCTCTTGCACTCTATCAGGTACCAGAAATAGAAATTCGCTTCCGAGTGATCGAAGGGGCTGTTGAACAATAACTTAATTTAGGTCAAAATTATATAATTCTTGCTTAACAGATTAATTACTGATTAATATTTGTTACTTTAATGAAGCTAACATCTGTTCATTCTTATTGTTAATTTCTTTAAACAGAATACAAAATCTCTAATGGCAAAATCTCATTACATTAATATTATTTTCATTATATTAATATATTTTAGATGTATACTTTGCTATCTATAACACATTTACAGTAAACTACTGTTAAATTAATTCTCATCATTTAACCAACTAGCTATCTAAACTTAATTATAATTCTTTACATATTGCATATAGACTGAATTGAATTATATTAGCTCATAAATTATTACTTTTTCGTATAGGCTTTACCTCAAATTAAATAAACATGTACTAGTCGTTAAAACTTAACTGAAGAATATTGCTGAAGAATCTTTTAAGTGTATTGTAAATATTCATAATTTTAATATGTATGTAACTATTGTATTGATTAAGGTTGGTTGAGTGGAAGAGAAGGTTTATGATCTTAACTCTGTCAGCGAAAATAAAACATTCTATTCTATAAAACATATAAAACACTAAACATTAGTACTAATTTTAGTAAGAATGATACTGATACTGATGAAAATTTATAAAGGAAAATCCTTATAAAGAAATTACACTGGGTCCCATGGAATAATAATAATATACATTAAACAGAAAGCAGATTTTAAAACAACGATTGAAAGGTGCGTGATAGGCCTATATGAAGTATAATTTAGACATTGACTGAAACAATGGAAAAGAAATTGAAACAGCTATAGTGATCCACGGTAATGTGTATTTAAGCCTTTTAAAACAAATTTGATCCTAATTTAAAACAGGCCTACTAATTTTCACTACATTTCTTTTGTATATCAGGAGAGAAAAAAAATGCTAACTTGTCTTTTACAAGAAAACTAGTATTTTCTTTACTAATGTATAAGACTACCGTGGATCATAATTCCTTAGCCAAAGAATCAAATTCTGGAAAAATGAATTCTTGGAGCAGGTGCAGTGAATTAACTACATTATATAAATGAAAAATAATTAAATAAGAGAAACAATAAGTAAATGTAGAAAAATCTCAAATCACTTATGGCTGGTAAAATTCATGTTCTGGGAATAATAAGTCAATTAAGTAGTAAAATATCGCTGCAATCGAAAAATATTGGAAATAAATTTGAATACGGAACAGAAAACAGTTTCCTTCCCAAGCAGGATTCGAACCACGAAAGTCTTAGTTACCAGTCTATCGTGCTCTGGAGTGAACAAGGTTCTGAAATCAGCTACAAGGGTCGATCCGGTTTTTTTGCCACTGCAGTACATGGTTGTTCATTGTACCGCTAACGCCTTCAATGTCGCCGAGGGACATGAAAACTTGTGAGATATGTATCCTATATCATTTTCCACCATCACTAGATTGTACTATTAACAGTAGAATATAACGCAGCACATTGACGTCACAGTATGTCTGTCTATTATGTTCAAGGAACTCTATAGTCAAGTTGTGCGTACATTGGTTGCTAAAGTGTTTCGGATCCTAAGCCTGCTTATGAGGTACCTAGGGCACGAGATAATTCGATAGGGTGGCCAGTTCCTTTCCGCACTCATAGTGTATAATCCGGTTATTAATATTAACTTAAAAAAATAATTTGGTTGTATATTCGAATTTTAGATATTTGGATTTTTTACATTCTTCTTAGAATCTGAATTAAAAAGGACGTACTGTGTACATCTTCATAACGACAAGAAAAAGCTAATAGAAATTAAAAACAAAAATGTGAAAAAGACGACGTAATTCAAGGGAAGAAAAACATGTCTATTTCTTGCTGATGATAATATTTATTATTATTATTATTATTATTATTATTATTATTATTATTATTATTATTATTATTAGTTCAGAAGTTCCACAACTGGTTTATCCATTAGGCCTACAATAAATCTGTAATCAACTGCAGAATATCGTAGCCACGATCTTTTTTGAAAACGCTATAGTAAGAAACCAAGTTCTAAAACAAGGATCAATTGTTAAGCAAGATGCACATCTGTGTTCTTACAGTAGTTTAACATTATTTCTGTCCAATTTCTTTCAATGTTACAGCGAGGGCTGCCAATTCATTTAGAGAAAATAGATATAAAGTATCAGCAGCTTTTTGTGGTCTCCCCTGCTTCAGCCGAGCGATTTCTTTTGTGTTGTTGCGTGTTTTTGTTGCTTCCTTTCTGTTCTCGCCTCTCTGCACCTTGTAAGCGCCAATCCGTGCGTGGGGCAGAGCAACTGGCACAATAACCTTTTTTTTCCCTTCCGTTCTTCTCGGGAAGTCAGCTAATGTCGGACCAAACATCTGTTTTGATGAAGTATCTGATACGACTCCGACCCCAGCTGATGAATATCTCTCGTCGACTTTCTTGTGATGTTACGTACACAATACAAATAGAGTTCAATTTGTAACTACAAGGACAATAAACGATGAAGAATACATCCTCGGTTTCTTTTGTCTCATAAAGGCATAATAGAGATCTTTTCATATTGTTTCCTCTTAAGGGGGCGATGTGTGGGATTTCTATTTTCTACAATTTATAAGATAGAAACTTCATGCTTCATACCTTCCTACACGTAGTCTTGTATATAAGTTTCATTATAATTAGATGAAAGTTTCTGAGTTATTCAAATTTAAGTAAGTAAAAAAATGGCGTACATTCAAAATCTATCTAGTACCTCCCTCATGCCAATAACTCTGCTACAGAAAAGAATAATAAAATATTCCTTAATAAACCTCTTGATTATCCTTCAGAGCTGCTGTATTCAGAATTTGAAGTATTTGACTTCCATCAAATTTATAACAATGTATTATTGAATTTCGCCTATATAAAAACCGAAATACATTTATTTTATATTCACATAAATATAAAACCAAAAGATCAGACAACACATGCTTGACAGTTCCTAAATGTACTACAACTGTAGCATATAATCACAGTAGCAACTTCGGCCCAAGGCTTTATAACATGATAATAGTTATCCCAAACATACAATTTGCTAATGCTCCTTATTACAAAAAAAAAAAAAAAAAAAAAAAAAAAAAAAAAGAATCAATTAAAAATTGCTGTTTATAGAGAAAATTTAAAGTTCAATTAATTTGGTATGTGTTTTTTCTTCTTATTTTTTCTTTATTTCTTTTTTTTTTTTACTTTTAACTCTGTTATTTAATGAAATGTCTTAACAATAAGTGGAATGCTCCCTGAGCACAAGTATGTAATTTACTTTTTCTGGGGGTGCTAGATTGTTTTGATATAAAAAAAATCAATATGTTGATTTCCTATGTTTTCTTATCATTTATCTCAATGTTTTTTTTTCTCTCAAATTGTCACATAATTTTTTTTATGCTCGACCATGCCGAAATGTAGTAATTATACACCTGGTAGCAGTCCTTTAATGCATGTCATTAAAGTACACCTACTCATTAAAGTACAGGTCTTCAGCCAATCATAAGTCAGCTTTGTACCGTTATATCGATTATTCTAGGATATGCAATCGACAGACAATTAGCGAAAAGTCACGGAGACTGGAAATCCAATACTGTCGCAGAAGCTTATGTTCTGTTACTATAATAATTATCGTTAATTGTAAATAATATTCAAATAAATTCAATTTGTCATCTCGTTTTTCAATTCTAAATCAATTTCCAGGTTATATTAAACTAATATTCATTCTTATTCTGTGCCAAGGTCAATGCCATTCGGCCTCGGAAAAAATCAATACTTTCGCGTCTGCGCACATCTCACAATTCAGGTCAGTTCGCACATAACCATAAAAAGACCTAATTTTCAATACTTTCAAGTTAGAAATATGGTCGAGCATAAAAAGTCGTATGAAACTTGCCTATAATGGTAATTAAGACGCTCGTATGAAAATTATGAAACGAGCTTCCGCTCGTTTCATAAACAATCATACTTGCGTCTTAATTACTACCATTATAGGCTCGTTGCATAATGTACTATTAATCATTGTTCTTTATGAATTGATTAGTAGGCCGATCTATTGAATCCTTATTTAGGGCAGTTTTTTTAAATTAAAATTGCATTATCTTACAAAATTTAAGTTTCATGCATGACTTTTTTTATAACATCTCTGATAGGGCTAGAAAAGAAATCAGTGCTCAGAATTTTAAATTTACGTTTATAAATGGAGAGAAAATTTAAACAAAGTATGCAACTTCAAAGTTAACATTCTTAGTGACATCTGAATATGTTTTAATTTTTTAATTTCTAAAATATTTAGTTTATCAAAAAGTGATACTATGTCTCGTTGACCATAGTATGTAGAACATGCAGTAAACATTTCGTGTGCCTAACATCAAAATTGTAAAAGTATTTACGCTTTCAACATAAGGAAATGTAGAAAACAGTTTGTAAAGTCTACGTTGAATTCAAGTTCAAGGATGCAGCCATGGGTAAATATGGCGCAGTTTTTATGCTTCGAAGAGCCGCAGAACAATGAAATTTGTTCGACATATAAATAAGAGATTGCTGATTCAATATTCGCAAGAAAACGGAAATGCGATTTTTGACTCAACATGACCAAAATTTCACACTTTTCCCCTCTTAACATTGTGTTCCTACAATTAATAATAAGTAGTAAGTAGTGTATCATAAGTTCTCAAAACAGATGAAGATTTTCATTTTAACTTCTCAGTTATCGAGCCTGGCATTGTAGATTTTAGTAGGAAAAAGAAGCAGTCATCACTAAACCAAACTGAAATGTCATGTTAAAAAGTTGCAGGGGATTTTAGGAAATCGTGTAACGTCAATATAAAAATTAGGGGAATGAAATTAGATGAATAAATACAATTTACTGTAGGACTTAAGTATGCCCAATAAATAGAGATGAAACAATTCCTTCGTAAAAAGGGGGTTAGAATTGTTTTCTATATCGTCTGGTTAGAGCAACATTGCTGAACTGTGGTGCTATGTGTCCAGTGCGGTAGTAAGTGAGCGAGTCGATTTCTAATGTGTAGTGATATATTAAGTCATTCTAATATATGCACACTCCATAGAGGACTGCCAAGGGTAACAACTTTACATTGATTATACTTTGTATGTCTGAAACCTTCTCTTGTTTACATCTGTGCAGAGTTCAGAGACACCCACACTATATGGTTAAAGCGTAGGCAACCTCGTGTCCATGGAAGGAGAGGTTTCATCATTACTAATAAACTGAATGAATGAATCTATAAATAAGAGTCAATTATCCAATTAGTATAATAATTCATTAGCACAGAATAACACTACTAAGAGGACAAGTAAAGAACTGTTTTTGAGCTAGAGACAAATAAAAATTAACTCGTATACTGTACGTATACACATGAGAAAATTCCGTAAATATTGTGATTTATACATCTGTGGCATAATAAAAAATGAGATAGTTTAAAACAGGAAAAGGAAAACAAAATTAAATAAGCGAAGTAAAGATACGTTTAAAGAAAGATAACAAAATAGAAAATGAAGGAAAAATGAGAATAGCAATAAAGAATGTAAACGAAAATAGAGGCAAAGTGTGAAAAAGACTATTCTTTATGTTAAAATCCTTCAAACTAGAGAGACAATTAAATTGTAGTTTGTATCCTGATAGACTATCCGATAAAGTAAGATCAAGACAATCACAAAGTGCAGTAAAGTAAGAAAAGACAAAGGAATTCAAGGCAAAGGCAATAGAAGGAGTGGGGACAAAAAGAGGTACCGAAAGAGAGGAGATGAAAATTAAGAAAAGCAAAGAATATTATGATAAGTAAATAGGAGAGGAGATAAGAGTAAAAAAGAGAAAGACGAAAAAAGCAAACAGTAAGGATATTAACGTAAAAGTAAAGAAATAACAAGGAAAGTAAAAGAAAAAAGGAAAGGAAATGAAAATTAAATAATAAACATAATGAAAGGAAAGAAAGTTTAAGATAGAAAATGGAAGATAAAATTAAAAAAACGAAATGAAAATGCATGTAAAGAAAAATAATAAATTATAAAATGAAGCTAAAATGAGAATAGCAAGAAAGAAAAGAAAGAAATTAGACCAAAGGAAAACAGAGGCAAAGTAAAGAATGTGAAAAGAAGAATGTTATTATTTAAAAATTTTCAAACTAGGGCGACAAATAAGTTGTCGTTTATATTCTAATACGCGATAAGGTAGGTAATAATGAAATGGAAATCAGTTAGAAAAACGAAGTTCTCTGAGGAAACCTCTCCAAAGTTACCACAAATTTTAAACGATTTAGAAGTGTCCGAACCTTGATGCTTATAGTGAAATAACGCTCTCGATTTTAGTGAGCGAATATTGTACCTATTTATCTTTTCTTTTGATTTTACGGTAGAAACTCGTTCATTTATATTAATGTTCAACAAGACGATTCCTTTACAATAAGATATACACAAATACATTGCGCAAATGATCACCTCTGTATCATTAATTAGCACACGTACATGTCAAACAGTAGCAGCGCTGGAAAGGTTCTTTTGTAGATCATATTATGGTACAGAGGAGTCAACATACGGGTGTACATGTGATGTAACATAATAGACCAGCTCTATCCGCTAACGCGTGGGGTTTCTCTGTGGTGCTGAAGCACACAGTAAATTAAGCAAATTACTACAGTTAATAGACGAAGAAAATGTTAACGTCTAGACTCGGGACCTGGTAGTCACAAATGTGGGAGAAATTTATGAGAACAACAGTCTTACTTGGCACTGCGGCAGTGTAGATAATATAACCAGGCTGATTGTATTTCAAATGAATGCCATAAAACACGCTTCTGCATTATTGGCAGTATACAGTACATACCGTTTTGACGCGTACCGGTGTAGTAAATCGGAATTCCAATAAGCTCGCGCACAACTCCAATGTATCACGTAAAACTAGTCACCGCTTTCGTATTCCGTTTGATGAAGAAATTATGTTTTGCTCTCGTATTAAGTATTCAAGCCTTAACCCCTTTAGGCCTGATGTACATTACACTGTACATTTTTTCTTTTTTTGGAATGTCTTCGATATTTTTAAATAATTTGAAAAATTCAATGTAATATAAATGGGGAGTATTATTTTTGAAACATTTCTATACCTGAATTAAAAATAAAGTTTAAAATTGTGTGGTCCCAGGGGTTAAAATTTCCCCCAAATTTTGATTTTCTGTGAAGATTTTATTTGGGATTTTTGGATCCTCAGAATGATTATGCGACCATTTTTTTTTTTCATTTTTTAAAATACAATTGTAATGATTATTTCTTCTGCCTTTTTTAGATACTGTTGAAATAGAAAAGGAAACTAGCTTTGTGTGGAAGAAAACTACTGTAATGTAGAAATTATGCAATAAAAACAACAGAGTAATCACTGAATTCATATTAATTATTTGCAAATGGCTTTTAAGTAACCCGGAGGTTCATTGCCGCCCTCGCATAAGCCCTCCATCGGTCCCTATCCACAGCAAGATTAATCCAGTCTCTACCATCATATCCCACCTCCCTCAAATCTATTTTTATATTATCCTCCCATCTACGACTCGGTCCCTCCAAAGGTATTTTTCCATTCAGTCTCCCAACTAACACTCTATATGCATTTCTGGATTCACCCATACGTGCTACATGCGTTGTCCATCTCAAACGTCTGGATTTAATGTTCCAAATTATATCAGGTGAAGAATACAATGCGTGCAGTTCTGCTTTGTGTAACTTTCTCCGTTCTTCTGTAACTTCATCTCTCTTAACGCCAAATATTTTCCTAAGCACCTTATTCTCAAACACCCTTAGCATCTGTACCTGTCTTAAAGTGAGAATCGAAGTTTCACAACAGAACAACCGGTAATATAACTGTTTTATAAATTCTAACTTTTGGCTTTTTTGAGTGCAGACTGGATGGCAAAAGCTTCTAACCGAATAATAACAGGCATTTTCCGTATTTATTCTGCCTTTAATTTCCTCCCGAGTGTCATTTATATATTTGTTACTGTTGCTCCAAGATATTTGAACTTTTCCACCTTTTCAAAGGATAAAGGATAAATTTCTAATTTTTATATTTCCATTCCGTACTATGTTCTGGTCACGAGACATAATCATATACTTTGTGTTTTCGGGATTTACTTCCAACCCTATCTCTTTACTTCCTTAAAATAAAATTATTACTGAACTCATATAATTGCGTGAAATGTTTATGATGCTCGTAAAGGTTATTATGAGAATGGTTGGGATTTTAAGGATGTTTGGGATTTTATATATTTTATATTATTTGTTCTTATAATTCCCACATTCATATTTAGCAAGACAGGGCCTTCTCGTTTATTAATGCAAAAAAAGTGTTGAGTAAACATTATCTTTGCGTAACTTAAATGTTTGATTGTCCATTATGTAGTTTCTGACATTCCCAGGCTTGCACTGAACCATTACTTAGTTCCATAAGACCATAAGTTCCTATTCTAAAGTTGTTATATTTCGACCCCTCTGTAAGTTCCTTAAGTTTGTACGCAACCTCTTGAATCATCTTGTATTATGCAAGTGATCGCTGCTGTACACTTCCTTAGCACACGTACATACATATAAGATATATTACACACAAATTAAATTATAAATTAAGATAATATGACCAGAACGACGGAAGATCACAGGTTCAAGTCAAGGCAAGAAAGGAGATCCAATCTCATGAAAAATAAATTAATCTTCGATAGTCTGCAGGGAATCATACATGGGCCTTATTGATTTATGCCCAGGAAAGTAATAAGAGATTGTATATTATAAAGTAAGGTCCCAGTTTGAAATCACTGAATCTTATGTACATTTCAGCAGTTTGGTTTCATATAGATCCAATTATGCTTTAGAGGGATTGGGTCTTTTTATATGCATTTCGTTTCTATGGTAACGTGTCCCGCTTGTATAAACAATATTATACTTAAGAATACAGACAGCAATAATTTTTACAATTGTCTTGTCGCTATGAGTTCATATTGGCCTCGTTCAGAGTTATTACGAACGCAAAAGAGAATATCCCTATCCATTGAAAAGATTTCGAACGATCATGTATTGAGAAATGAACCTTGCTCTGTAAAATCATTTCGTAAGCTGGTGAAAAAATTTGAGGAAATGAATGCAGAACGATTATTTGTGATTAAACAATTCGGCGGTGGTCATATTTCACTGTTTTGTTTCTTGTTTCTTCTCGTTATAATGAAGTCCCATTTATTTATGAAAGCACTGAAGGGTTCAGAAAACCATAGTGGGCCAAGCGCCATTTACTAAAACCATAGAAAACAAGATTTAAAATGAAGTTATTACCATAAGTCAATGGAAACATTTAGCAAATAATATAAAATATACACATTAAGACTAAATGATGGCAATCTTCATTAAACAATAGTATTCACTTAACTTTAACTCTGACTTTCTCCGTTTTTAATAAATGGTGCTTGGCCCACTATGGCTCTGAACCCTTCAATTGGTGGTTTCACTTTTGCAGATTCTAAATTTTGCTACAGTTATGACCATTTGAAACTGGAAACTTACTTTAGAATAATATTATATTATAAATTATTAATCTTCATCTTCGATGTTTGGTGACGTATACACGTCCGTTGATGTGACATATTAATGAATTTAAATACTATTATAGTCACAATCATGCCATGGTATGAAAGAAAAACTTCACAACCTCGAGCGGGAATCGAACCTGCGACTTCCTGTTCTCCGGTCAGGCGCTCTACCACTGAGCTATCGAGTTCGTCTCACGCCAAAGGCTTGGAATTATCCTTTCATACTGGCGACTCTGTTATAGAATACTGTCCATAGCGTCTGATCTAGTCAGCACTGTTTATGGCTTGAAAGCAAGTATTTAAATTCATAAATTATTACTTGAAAAATTGAAGTGTTAAAATCCTTAATGATTTAACTGAATTGAACATCAGTGGCATTTTCTCTTTCATCCGCTTGCACTTTTGCTAGGTACTGTACTTTCACACCATTGAGATTTTTGCCCTCGCTGTGCAGGATTATAAGTTATAGGCCTATTGGGCATCCAGTATCCGCGAAGTAGCATCATTACAACGTGGGTGTAAATTATTCCCTATTCATCTGTGAGCGCGTTGTACGTAGTTTGTAGCAGGAATGACGCAGGCCGTCCGAACTCTGAAGACGGATCACTGGCACCAGCAGGCGAACCTGCGAGGCCGATCAGTCTTCCAGAATCAGCGGCCAGGAAATAAGCCCCCACCTGTCAATGGAACGAGCCCTCCAGGGCGCGGAGAACGCCAAGTTCCGATAAGACAAAAGGTACCCTGGGGTGACATCTCGTTTCAGCAACCACCCGCAAATGGATGTTTTCTTTTTATCAAATTATATTTCTTATTCGTTTAACACGAGAATTTTATCCAGTACGAAAGCAGTTATACTCCCAGTTTGCTTTGACTCTACTGCTGTGAGATGTTAGAAACGAGGACTATAATTAAATATCATTAATTTCGGGTGATTATTCTGTGAGATATTATAATAAAAAAATTTAATACAATTTTGCTCGTTTCTTGTTTTCTTTTCGAGATAAAAATTGTTTTAAAAATTTCATAGTGTGTTTTGGGAAAAACCATTGATTTAATTATCAATCTGCTCAATAAATTTAAGAGAGCAGTGTATTATGATAATAAATAAGTGAAAGAATTTTAGTTTTGTCCTTTGAATGTGCAGAAATTTGATCCGAACAAATGTAACATCGTAAAATTTCTTTGCAAAACCAAAAATTACATTTGTTCCGATCAAATTTAGGCCCTAGTGGACAAAACGAAAACAAAACAAATTCTTTCAGTTATTTATTGTTATAATACACCGCTCTCCTAAATTGACTGAGCATGTTGGGAATTAAATTAATTACTTTCCCAAAACACGTTGTAAAATTTTAAATATAAAACAAATTTTTATCTCGAAAGGAAAGCAAAGACGAACCAAATTGCATTAAATGTTTTTTTTTTAATATCTCAAAGAATAACATCCTGAAATTAATATTACTTACAATTCATTATGTATATATTATATATATATATATATATATATATATATATATATATATATATATATATATATATATATATATATATATATACACACACACCTCTGATTGAGGTTCTGGCTGATATGTACATCTATTATCAGGCAGTACATCTCACTTGACGATATGTGTCAGAGAAAAAATAACAGTTTGTATGCATTTGAAGTATGATTAGTGTAGGCCTAATATATAGCTAACCGGTGATGTATGCAATGGAGGGGAAAACGAACTGGCCACTCTACCCCATTATCTTCTGGCCTAATTACCTCATAAGTGATGTCATGTTGGTATCATTTGTAAGGTTCAAACTTGTCTTCGGACAATTGACTACACAACAAACAAACAATAAAGTTAAATAGTCTTGAAAATTTAACGAAGAAATATTATTTAAAAATCGAAACAAATCAATCGAAGGTCTATTTTTTTAATTATTGTTTTGTAACGTTAGAAAATGAATACTCTCGTTAAGGTTATATGCTGATACAAGCAGAAGCAATATGGAATTAAATAGATAATGACTGCATTTACAAGTTTTGCAAATTAAATAAAGATATAAAAACCCTAACAATAACACGAAGCTACATTTTAAATGACTTACGTTATCTCGTGTCCTTATAGAATAAAAATCAAGTTGGTATCCTGTTGTAGCTAGAGTTTATTAAAATTTCAGTAAATGATATATATATATATATATATACATACAAAATTTTTCAAATTAAATGAAGAAATAAAACCAGGTACGTAAAATTAGGAAACAAAATATGAAATAATTGGTAACGTAACATAAATAGATACAGCATAAAATTACAGTAAAATATTATATGTTTGTTTAATTCTTACAAATTAAATAAAAGTGTCAAAATTTCTACAAATAAAACTGGAATTTGTATTTTAAAATACGTTGCTCTGTAACATTAGAAAACAAATATAAAACTGAAATCCTATTATAGGTAGAGGCAGCATAAAATTACAGTAAAATATTATATGTTTGTTTAATTTTTACAAATTAAATAAAAGTGTCAAAACTCCTACAAATAAAACTGGAATTTGTATTTTCAAATACGTTGCTTTGTGACATTAGAAAACAAATATAAAACTGAAATCCTATTATAGGTAGAGGCAGCATAAAATTACAGTAAAATATTATATGTTTGTTTAATTTTTACAAATTAAATAAAAGTGTCAAAACTCCTACAAATAAAACTGGAATTTGTATTTTCAAATACGTTGCTTTGTGACATTAGAAAACAAATATAAAACTGAAATCCTATTATAGGTAGAGGCAGCATAAAATTACAGTAAACTATTATAATGTACTGGTAGTTTATTATTAATTTTTACAAATTAAATAAATATGTAAATATTCCTAAAATAAAACTAATGTATATTTTTAAATATGTTGCCTTATAAAGTGATGAAATAGATATAAAATTGACATCCTGATATAAGTAGAGGCTATATAAAATTGCAGCAAAATATACGTATTTTTAAATTTTACAAATCATATAAAGATTTAAAATTCGCTAAACAAAACGAAACATGCATTCTTTAAAATTCATTGTGATAATAGCGTTGGAAAATGAATATCAAGTTGTTATTCTGATGTAGGTAAAGGAAGCTGAAATTAGCCTATAATAAGTAATATAGGCTCACGTAGTTTTAATTTTTACAAATTTAATGAAGTACTCCTAAAAATGAAACGAATGTGTAATTGTTTATTTCACAACATGTCGATCAGCATTGCTATTGCAGATCAATCCTTAATAATTATTCTTCTCTTTTCTATTCCAGAATCAGTTTCCTTCTTTTGTAATTTCAAAATATTTAATGTTATCACACCCACTCTGGCAACTTTTACACTATTCACAGTTCCATAATGTCTAACAGGCGACGTAAACATTGCCGGCAGAAGAAGGGAGAAGGATAACTACTATTCGACCAATGGCGTAGGTCACATTCCAGGCTCATCTTGAAGTTGGGCGGTCTGAAGAGTTGTATCTCAACCCAACTTTAAGATAAGTCTGGAATTTGACCTCTACCATTGGGTGAATAGCAATAACCTCCTCCTTTCCTTTGCTGGCAAAGTTTACGTCGCCTGTCATACATTATGTAACGCAGTATACTACTAGTTTTTACCATTTTTACCGATTACTGTATATTGTGTTTTATTAACATTTGTTTGTAAACTCTATTTTTCGTATTTCACTATTATTTTTCCTGTCATAAATAAAATCTATGTCTTTATAGTCTTCAGCCAGTAGTTTTTAATCGTCTGCGAATTAAAACGTGTGTATTCTATAACGGTCTTACTAATAAAAACTCTATATACAGACGTTTAACTGTCTTATACTTATACAATGAGTAGCTCGTTTATAAGTCGTGTGTAAATTCCTTACTAATAATCACTACGTATGTCGTGTATAACAGTATAACTGTTACACAGCTACGTCATAGTTTCGTCATTACTTCATTACGAAAGATAGTAGAATATCTGAGGTTCTCTATTGCATCCGGTAGAGCGCTCTAGAGTGGCGTGTTAAGTATCGATAGTACAACTGGCTCTAATCGATTACCATACTATATTTTGGTCAAAGAGTACAAGCTACAGTAATATTATTCTAATTATTCTGTGCTCTTTGGTTTGTTCTTCTTTGGTTACTAGGCAACCATCATCATAAAATGACAGTCGATACGAACAGCTGTTAGAGGGGCGGCCATTTTTTCTCTATGTACAACGCTTAAACAAGGGGTTTCGTGTATAGCCTATAACTACTGCAAAGCAATTCCCATTGTATAGTTACAGGCTGTTTATACGTCCATCGCTTATGCATGGTTTATTAGTAAAGTTTTCTGTCTCAACTCTGCATAAGTCTAGTATAAAAACTATACACTGTTTATTAGTAAGACTGTAAATTTATAGCTTACCATTATCTTGCCGAGGGATCTTGACATAAATTTCAGAGGATTATAGAACAATTCAAGACAAACTGAGAGAGAAGACAATGCAAATTAAATAGTTAAAGGTTTATATGATTACACCTATGTCACTGATAACTAGAGGGCGGATGTTGATGAAAAGTCATCTTCTTATTTTTCATATTAGGACGATGCCTGTTAATATAGAAATCCTTTCTATGTTAATATGAATGTAAAAAAGTAATTTTTATATTGATTTTTTTTTATTTTTTGACGTTTTTGAACTAATACATCATTTTTATATATTTTTTCGGCATTTTTGGTCATTTTTAATACTTTGAAGAACTTTTAGATCGTTTGGAATGCACTTTACTTTCTTCTTTACCGATAGGTTTGTTAAATCTTTTTTTTTAACAAAATAGGTAAGTAATAATTACCTATTGAATAAGTGAATAGAATTGAAGTTTGAGTTTTATAGTTTGGAACAGATTCTGAAGTCCATCCTTCATTCCACTGAAGGCTTCACTTCACACAACGGAAGTAATATAAAATGCTTGGCAACAGCTTAGTTTAAGTGAGGACTTTGACCGCTACTGTTCTTTTGTCGGTACCAGGTTGTCTTTAGAATTTATATTTGGAAGGGAACAAACTTTCACTATGTCCTGGACAGGACGTTATGTCCTCAACATGATTCGGAAGGGATGTCTACTGTAGTGGACAGTATTTTTAACACAACGATTGCAAGAATGCACGCTGCGTCCACAATTTGTTTTGTCATTCACACTCCCTCATCTGGAAGATCTGGTAACAAAAGTGAAGCGCGGAAGGAGGAGGATATGGAGAATGAAGGCACTGACATGGACCACTCCTGATTGAAACACATTGTAAACCCTCATTAAAATCTATAGTTTTCCCTTAAAACGTTCATTTTGTTGCATGTTCTTTTCCTTTATCTTAGCCAAATTCCAGGAAGTTGCCTCCTCTCTCCGACATTAATTGCAGGGCAGTCATTGAAACAAAGTGACTTTTTTTAAGAAGTTGTGGTGCGAGTACAGTGAATAATATTTAAATGCCATTTTCTTTTAATTTCATGTCATTTTTCCATTAGTTTAAGAGCATTTTAATGATCATTTTAAGTAGATTTTTAAGTCATCAACATCCGCCCCCTAGTGATAACGCAAACAAGGGAAATTCTGATTACAAATTCATGCAGAAAAATATAATTCCAGAAATTATTACGTTAATCATAATACTCAAAATACATTATGTGTTAAAAATGAAGGACTACGAAAGAGCAATTGTTACTCAAACTATGGTTAGTAATTTAAGGAAAAAAATGGGGAAATTCACTTATTTAGAGGGGAAGGAAATGAATGACTTAGAAGACGCGAGCAGCCATTGATCGCATTGGCGTGGGTGTGAGGCGCAGATTCCAGCAGTATAAGAAGCGCGTCCAAGGAGGAGAGAAGCTAAGTAGTCTGGCAGGGGTGGGGGAGTCGGGTGGCAGGTGTTTCTGGGTACACGTATATAATCTCCAGTGGAACGCCGTGCACATCCACAGTCATCTAGCGCGGAGCTCTCGCCTATCCAACCACCAGGGCGCTGATCAATGCTGATCGATGCACATATTCGACGCCCGCCTTAATGTTTACACCAGGGGCGTCCACACGACCATCAAAATAACACGCGACAATACACACTTCTTACATTTTTGTAAAATTAGACTACAGCACTGAAATTTACTTCGCGATGATTAGATTGATTCACAATCATAATCACCATCATCATTATCATCATCCCACTACAATAATGTCATCGCCATCATTGTTGCTATCATTAGCTTGATCAGTACAATCTTAAGTTATCAGTAAGTAATATAATTAATTTCAAGGGGTTATTCGCTGAGATGTTTCAAACAAAAATGTTTAATATATTTTTGCTCGTTTTTGCTTCCTTTTGGAGAAAACAATTATATTATATGAAACATTTCATAGTGTATTTTGGGAATGCTATTGAATTATTCCGTAATTCCCAATATGCTCAGTCAATTTAAGAGAGCAGTGTATTATTATAATAAATGATAAATAATTTTAATTTTGTCCTTTAAAGGTGCAGAAATTTGATCCGAACAAATGTGCGTTTTCTTTCGTTTTGCAAAGGAAGTTTAAAACGTGATGCACTCTGACAACTTTGTAAAAGAGAGATGAAGCTCGCGCGTATGCGAGGAATGGGTGAGACAACGAGAAATGTAAACAAAACACAAATGCTTAAAAGCAATTGGGACATTTTCTCGTGAAATTTGATTTTTTTGTACATAAGTTTACCGATTACTATTAAAAATTAAAGTGGGAGGGAACTATTCCTAATTGGCTGAAGAAAATGCTCGTAATACGACGAGCGGAAATTTTTTAAGCATAAATTCGATTTGTATAATGTAAAATAAGCTTTTCTTACTGCCTGTGCTCACCGAATAATTAATTAAAATTAAATCGAAGAGTTTAAAATTAATATTTTTAATTTTGTTTGTTACTTTAATGCAAAATAAGCGTAGATTATTTTCAATTTTTCGTTTAGAGTTTTAAATGTTTTAAAATTTTGTTTTTATATAGTGAAATAAGCTTAATTAATTTTTACGATCTCTAGAATATTTAATTGAAATGGGAGTGTAGAAATATTTCTTAATCTTTTAAATTTAGTTTTTAAATAAGCATATCTTAATGTCTGTGTTCTCTGAGCATTTAATTAAAATTAAGTTGTAATAGTTTATTTTAAATTTTCCAAGATTTTTTTAACGTGAAATGAACAATGTTCATTCTCCGTTCTCTAACACAGTTTAAACATAAAAATTAAACGATATATCATCTATATTTTTTCTTACGAGTTTAAAAAATAACATATGTGGCAATGATCTTCAACAAGCCAGGTGAAGGAGTTATTCAGAGCAACGTAACGTAAAGTGTACTCTCTGCTGATGCAGCGTTGAACGATCTCATAATTAATGTATTTTAAAATGCACGTTTTTCTGGAAAACTATTGAAAACAAAGTAAAATGGTATTTGATTTTTTTTTTTGTTTTTGCTCTTTACTGAAGGAATCATCCACCAGAATTAATGACATTACTTACGATTCATTTTGTATAATTTAACACATAGGCCTCCGTAATAATTGACACAGGAAAAAAATACGTAATTATGGTCACATTAATCAACGGTGTAATTTTAATCATCATAGTCATTATAGCAAGGATAATCAACGGTCAGATTGTCGTCATTAAGGTTCGGATGAAGTAGCTGTATCAGGATAGGCATCCTTGATCCGTGCATTTTGTTTACAAACATTAGCTAGTTGTAGCGTGTCCCCCAGCCGACAGTAATATTTACTTAGTCTGAAGCAAGTCAAGGCCCTATCCCATAAAGATAAACGAGCCTATCATGATACAGCTACATTATCCGAACCTTAGTCTTCATTAATGTCATAGTCGTCAATGAAATCAGTAGTGTCATTACATTATCACGGTCATTATCCCAATCATAATTAACAATATTATCTTCATCGTCGTCGTCGTCCTCATCATCATCATCATCATCATCATCATCATCATCATCATCATCACGAAATTATGATTAGCATTACTAGTATAGATCTATATGGTTGTATCTCAAGAGCTCTTTAATCAGCTCTCGTGAATTTATCCAAAGAAAATGAAAACGTCCAGTGAGATTTAATAAGACTACTTCGCGAACAGAATAAGAAATAATCATTTCATACAATAAAGATAACGCATTCTTTTATCGGATAAGCTAATTATTTAATTTACTCCCACAATATCATATGAAAATACGCATTTATCTAGACATGATCAGAACCATTTAGTATTGACTGCTCGAACTATACATGAATGAAACAACAGATGAATGTAAATATTAATTTATTATTTAAATTGGAAAGCATAGAAATGTAGTTAAATGTGTAATTATGGAGCGATATTCTGTAAAAATAAATTTATTTGCTGCATTTGATGCTGGCTAAATTTATGTTGATTATCTCTGACTTTATTGTTAACATGTCTTGGTATTTTTCTGTTATTTGTCTAAATAATTGCGAATCAGCGACAAGACTAATGTGAGATAAAAAAAATGGACAAAATTACAGTGATAGAAAGCTGGCGTTGATTTTTACACTTTATTAGTGAACAGGCATACGGGCGAAATCGTACTCATAAAACGCAGTACCATTACAATCTTTGTCGTTATTACCGTCATCTTCATAAGCACAGTATCATGGTCATCATTATAAATTAATGAACCATAATCGTCATTGACATCACATTGTTATCATCAAAAACTGCAGAATCATAATCCTCAAAGTCACCATCATCATCATCATAATCATCATCATCATCATCATCATCATCATCGCCGCTATCGGTAGTATTTTGACCATAATTGCCTTAAACGTTATCATAAGGTATTTGATTTGTATACAAAAATAAATACTGAAATATCGAAGGAAATAATTTATATAAAATTTAGTAAAACGTGCGTCACAAACTTGTGATTATAATTTATTTAACTATACTATTATTATGCTTCACAGCATACATTTATTATTCTTTCCTCTTGTAGTATGTAATGGCAGTTGTAACAATTTATTCTCGAAATCTCTGTCTGAAGCTTAACAATTTTGTAATGCGATTAGTAAAAAAAACATTAAGTTAAAACAAAACCCAATTTCTTCATAAATATCAGGTTTACGGAAAGCAAGTACCATACAGGTAACAAATGTCACGCAAATATCATCGATCATGATAAAATTTTCAGAGAGTATTATTTTGGGACATATTAATTTTATATTGACAAGGCTCAACTTTAAAGCTACTGAAGTCAAGGTGATAGACTTTAATCCCGGGGAGGCAAATATATCCTATTTTTCCCATTGGCCGCATTACAGCTACGTCCAGACTGAGGTAGGTCACGCAACTTTTTTTTCGTAACATGTTCTAAAAATAACAACAACCTATTACGCTGAGTTTCGTAACAATTTTCATGTTACATAACACTTCTGTTCTGTGACCAATTTACGCTGTTCTCGCTGAGAGAGCGATAAAACGTAACGTACGCATACATTCTTCTCGTTTGTCATCCCGTGCATTGCTGTTCAAGAATGGAGTGGTCGAGCAAAAGGCGCTACAACTCGTGAACTTACTACAGTCAAGTCCATTACTGTAGAATGCTTCTCACATGGAATATAAAAACCGTTCAAGGATTGTTTATAGGGCCATACTAAACTGTAGAAGAAGTGGATAGAAAAATTCCTACCTTAAAGGCCATTTCTTTCGTGAAGGAACAAAACTGTAAGATGCAAAATATCTCGAAATGGGGCTGAATCTGTTGCAACTGTAAAATGATTTGCATCTGATCATTTAAAGTTCTTTGCTTTTTCCTATAATCCGAGAGATCCTATGAAAGGGAACTAAAGTAACACATTTATATCATAAATGCACTCTTTACGAATGTTAATATATTCCCTCAAACCGTTTGTAATGAAGAAGGCAACACTAATTTCTTTTGTTTTCCGGTTGATTTCTGAAAGAAAGTTTGTACAGTTCGTTCGCGTCACGCTTGATCCGAAGAACGAGAGCGGGAGCAAGCCTGTAGAGGGCGAGGTAAAACGTGGCATTTTAGATCCGTAATCTCCGGCGTATTGAGTCATATAATTCATCAATTAATGACACGCACACAATCATTTTATGTCACTAACTTGTGTTACAGTGTTATGGTCAACACTAACTTGTGTTGCTGAAAGTGGTGTCCATTAACAATCAGATATTAGCGTACGACACCTCTCTGAATTTACAGTATCTCAAAAAAATATCGCTCCTATTATTCGATTTGCTGTTACGGCACACCGCATACCAATCTTTTCATCATGCAGAGGAACTTCGTGAATTAATCTCGGATTTTCTGTGTACCAGAATCTATTGTTCTGTGATCATACATAACCACATAAATGAAACCAAGTCTCATCACAGAAAATGATTAAATATGGATCAACAATATCGTCAACAATGTTTTGTAAAACAAAATTACAGAAATTCATTCGACTTTCATTGTCAGGCGGCTATCATTCTTGGACTACAGTACTTCTGTAAGGTTTCAATTTTAAAAGTTTAGTAGCCGTATGGGCTGAAGCTTTTGATAGCCTACTAGTGCAACATGACGTAAGTGAGAACGTTCAAGTGATGCACCAATATCATCAAGTTTTGCTTCTGTTACAACCCTTCGTTTTGGACTACGAATTTTAGAGTTCAGCGATCCTATTTTTCTTAATCTAATGACAGGGTTTCGAACTGTACTCTATTTTGAAGTCAAACATCGGGGAATTTCTTTACAAATTGCCTACACAGTTGTCGGCACGAATATGTTTTGACGTAAGTTTCGTACACAAGCACACACGTCTTCTATCACTCATCTCAGACTGGAGGCCTATAGGTCTCGCAAGCAGGGAATATCGACGGCAGGAATGCGAACAAAACACTGCGATAAGGAAGAGCGGGGAAAGGAAAGGTCACGAGATAGCTTGAATGATATTCGAGAGGTCAATAGGAAGAGAAACGATATCGATAGAATCACTATTGCGTTGTGATAGTTACATTACCGTTTTATACAGTTCCAATGCATGTGAATACGTGTGTTGTTTCAAGTGCGTTTATTTTATAATAATATTAGTGATGGAGCGTTCCCCTCGCAGGTTATCATTATTTTATTCGTAAACATATCTTGCGCTACGCTCTTTATTTCCACAGCCGATGCCCCCATCTGTTCATCTTCTTGGAAGAGGCAGTACTTCTATCGCCCCGTACCTCTCGCCCCCTCGGCGTTTCTACATACACACGTCAAAACAAACAGTAACGCCACCCCTGCTTTTCGGTATTCGTTCCTTGCGCGAGCTATACTAAGCTGTGGAAACGATCGGTAACATACAGGCCCGCGCAGCCTTGAAGCATGAAGCAATCAACGGTTGGGATCTTTCTGCGTTCTTCGGATCAAGCGTGACGCGAGAGCACTGTATTTTTCAGATATTCTTTCAACATTTTTTGACGTTATCCTGGTACTTTTCCCTTTCCTTTTTAGGTGCAATTACTGAATACAAAAATTATTTTTTTCTTCATTTTTTTAATTCATGGACACATAACAAGTAGAAGTATTAGTCAATATCACCTCTTTATCTGTCATTCCAAGCATAATTGTTTTGTAACTCATATACATGTGGACGAAAGCAGTTCCACAAGTCTGTTTCTTTTTTCTTATATCACTTGGTTATATAACAACGCTGTATCAACTACGAAGTTATTAACGTCGATGGGATTGGTGATAGCGAGATGATATTTGGCGAGATGAGGTCGAGGATTCGCCATAGATTACCTGACATTTGCCTTATGGTTGGGGAAAACCTCCGAAAAACCCAACCAGGTAATCAGTCCAAGCGGGAATCGAACCCGCGCCCGAACGCAACTCCGGATCGGCAGGCAAGCGCCTTAGCCAATTGAGCTACGCCGGTGGCCAAGTCTGTTTCAGATTGTTACTCATTTCGCGGTTGAGTCCCAGTAACTTGTTACTGAGACATTACATAACAAAGTTTCTGCAACTTCAGCTTGGACGTGGCATTAGATTACGGTATGGAGTCCAGCCGATCTCATATTGCGAAGTCCTACAACGTATCCGTCATTGTCATGCTTATCATAACTATTAAGTTCAAAGAAAACAGTCCAGATATGGTTGTAAGTCCTGTGCTTTTCTGGGGGGTGAGAACATCAATCAGTTATGCCGTAAGTAACAATAAGCAACGCAAGGTAAAGTTAATGACAATATTTGTGTACACCCCTGACTTACGATTCCGTCTTCCCTGTCGGTGTCAGTAGCTTGGAGAGAGGATGAGCGACAGACGGATGTCTCGTGGAATAAATCAGATCCGCGGCGGAAGGGAAGCGAAAGGAGGAAGTTAAGAAATTATATGCATGTGAAACATAAAAAAAATGTATAAAAAATAAAAGCGCTGAAATATTGTAAATGACGGTAAAAAAGAAATGGCACAAATATGTGAAACCCAGTGACAATTTATTTCGGTGATGGAGATCCATTTCCTACACGGATTTCGTCTCTAACGAGAGTAATTTACAATGGGGATGAAAACAAGTGATGACATTGCGGGTTGCATACAACGTCGGCTTCGTTGTCTGTGTGGCTAGCCGTTATCTAACTAGAGAGAGGAGAGGAGAGGAGACTACAGATATGATACGATGCACTCTCGATTCTCTCACACAGAATATGAAAACATTTATAGGTTTGCTGCCGCTACTGCTGCTGCTGCTACTGCTACTGCTGTTATTGCAGACTACATTTCAATGAAAAAAGAACGCAGCTTACGATATAAGGACATTTTAAAGTTTCACTGTTATACAACATAAAAAATATCAGATAAAAAAATTGGGTTACCACTAATAAGTTGAAAATTGTTTCGAAAGTACTTCGAGAGCCCATCATCATGAAGTCATTGCTAAGACTTGAAAGACAATCTATTATTGAGTCGCACAAACGAATCGACAATTGAAACTAAATAAACCACATGTCTCTAGAAACTATTGATACACTGGACATTACCTACGTACGAAGCAATTACGCCTCCAACCGAAATACTCTTTAAACAATACTTCAGGATTTAAAGACAATTACAATTAGTTCAATAATGTTAGAAGTAGAAATAATGGTGGTAGTAGTAGGCCTAATAGCGATAGTGGTAGTAATAATAGTTGTGTTTATACTAGCAATTGTGGTAATAGTAATAGTATTGGTGGTAATAGTAATAGCGGTAGTAGCAGTAGTAATGGCGGTGGTAGTAATGATGATGATTGATGATTAGAATTGGAAGTGGGTTTACCCCAATGCACCTCAGCCTGAAAGGCTTTTTGTGCTCTTCCTAATTACTGATTCAGAAGTCAGATTTTACATCTTTTGTTAGATGTGGGCCTATTATACTCTTCATTAAATCGGCGTTCACTTTTTGTTGTGGGGCGGCTTCAAAGATTAGATACCGTATCTTTGCCGCTCTAAAGCAGTGATCGTCAGCACTCGCTGAAATGAGTAGAGTGCATGGAGTATAAGGAACTCTGCTCCGTCGTGCACAAGGGATAGAGAGACAGCATATCCGCCAGCAGCGACGATTGCACGCTAGGGCTGTGTCTTGTCCGCGGGCAAGAGACGCTAACCCGAGCGTGCAGTGTTTCGATGACCGCTGCTCTAAAGTCTCACAATCCCGGTGGTGGTGTTAGTAATGGTGCTGCTAGTTATGGTAATAGGTCTAGTGATTTTGGAGTAGTAATAGCGGTTGTGGTATCAGTGGCTATGGTAGAAGTAATAATGACAATGGTAATAATAGTTGCGGTCGTAGTAGCAATATTGGTTGTAGTAATAGTAGTTGTGTTGGTAGTAATAGTGACTGAAGTAGTAGTAATAATGGCTGTAGTCGTAGTAATAGTAGTGGTGATAGTAGTAGTAGTAGCGATGGTAGAAGTAGTAATAGTAGTGGTATTAGTAACAGTAGTGGTAGTACTAATAGTTGAGATTGTAGTACTAATAGTTGTGGTGGTTATAACAACAATGGTTTTGGTTGCAATGACAATGGTTTTTGTAGTAATAAAAGTGGTTTTGGTAGTAGTAACAGTGGTTTTGGTAGTAGTAACAGTGGTCTTGATAGTAGTAACAGTGGTTTTAGTAGTAATAGCGGTTTGAGCAGTACTAATGGTGGTTGTAATTGTAATAATTGTGGTGGTAGTAGTAACAGAATTTTGGGTAATAAAGATTCTTGCGGTATTAGTTGTGGCAGTAGTAGTAATAGTAGTTGTGGTAGTGTTAATTAATAGTGGTGGTTGTGTTAGTAATAGTGTTGTTTTATTAGTAATAATAGTGTTTGTAACGGTAGATGTGGCTGTGGTAATATACGGTAACAATTCTGTTATTAGTAATAGTGGATTCAATAATACTATAATAATAATGACGGTGGAGGTAATAGTATTAATATTGGTGGCGGTAGTAGTAATAGTTGTGGTAGTATAAATAGTGGTGGTAGTGGTAAAAGTGATAGTGGTTGTGGTAATATGTTTGTTTGTTTAGTAGGTTATTTTACGACGCTGTATAAACATCTCACCGTCTGAATGAAATGAAGGTGATAATGCCGGTGAAGTGAGTCCGGGGTTCAGCACCGATAGTTACCTAGCATTTGCTCATATTGGGTTGAGATTATGGTAATAGTAATAGTGATTGTGATAGTAACAGTTGTGGCGGTAGTAGTAATAGAGGTTGTGATAGTAGTAGTGGTGGTAGTAGAAAGGTAGTGATACTAACAGTACCAGTATTGATATTAGTAGTGATAATGGTAGTGGTGTAGCAATGATGAGAGTAATAATAGTAATATTTGTAGTAGACGTAGAAATATTGGTAGTAATAGTATTGGTAAGAGTAGTTTCGGTGGTAATAATAGTATTGGTAATAGTGATAGAGGTAGTACTAACATTAGTTTTTTATTTAACGACGTTTTCAATTGCAGAGATTATTCAGTGTTGAAATTCAATGTGGGCCAGAAATGACTGGTAAATTTTATTTGGTGCCCTGTAACAGGAACGAAGTTCTTTCACATGTCGTAATTCAATGACATCTATGGCACCGGAACCACAATTTAGTTTCCTTCACAAAGAATCCATGCTAAGGATTTTAATGCCCTTTAAAATCTGTCGCCCTGAGTGAATCCAGAAACCTTCGGTCCAACAAATTGCATGGTTACCACTAGACCACTGAAGTAGACTCTAATTAGTTTAAAGAGATTTGCATGACTGACTTAAAAAAATAATATGAGTGTAGCTGACAGCAGACAGACAGACAGGCAGGCAGATAGATATATTCATCTTACGATGTTTGGTGACGTATACACGTCCGTTGATGTGACATATTAATGAATTTAAATACTATTATAGTCACAATCATGCCATGATATGAAAGAAAAATTTCACAACCTCGAGCGGGAATCGAACCTGCGGCTTCCAGTTCTCCGGTCAGGCGCTCTACCACTTAGCTATCGAGTTCGTCTCACGCCAAAGGCTTGGAATTATCATTTCATACTGGCGACTCTGTTAGCTATAGAGTACTGTCCATAGCGTCTGATCTAGTCAGCACTGCTTATGGTTTGAAAGAATCTTTACAAATGTAATCTTCATCTTACGATGAAAGGGTAATTCCAGGCCTTTGGCGTGAGACGAACTCGATAGCTCAGTGGTAGAGCGCCTGACCGGAGAACAGGAAGTTGCAGGATCGATTCGCGCTCGAGGTTGTGAAATTTTTCTTTCATACCATGGCATGATTGTGACTATAATAGTATTTAAATTCATAGATATATTCAACAATATTATACATTACAAATGCACTACACTGTCATAGATAGATTCAGCAATATTATACATTACTAATGCACTACACTGTCATAATTTTCTCTTAAATCCAATGCACGAGTCTTTTGACCGTACGTTCTGTATAAAAACTAATTCTACTTTGTAGCTAAAAGTAATCTACTCCACGACTACGACTAAGGAAATAGCATAACCTTTTTGCAGTTCACATACGCATTTCTTTACCTTTCACAATCAGGACGAAATATTTCCAGAAGTTCGGTGTAAGCCTACTCATATATTTCAACTTCTTTTCTCAAAATTCTGTTTTTAATAAATATTTCCTTACTTTTCATACACATTAGAGTTGCATACTTGATCAAAACGAACTAAACCGCACAAACCTACTTGAATACTAAGAATCTGAGAGTGTGTACAAACTACTAGCCTATGTTTAGAAGGCGGGAAAAAAAATCGTATTCTTTTCCACTCTTGGGTCAATCCCAGTGGTAACGCGCGAGAGTTTTATTGAAAGTATAGGGCGGACGGTGAGGGTGAGGGGGTTGGGGGATGAGTGGAAGAGGAAAGCAAAGAGTTGGAGGGTTGTAAGTACACATTTGCGTGTCCACGACTCCTAGTCGTAATGTCCGATTTGTTCCCTGATGGGAAGAGGGTGACAAAACCAGAAGGACAGAGCAGAGTGAAAAAGAGACGGCGGGGAAAGGCTGCAGAGAGAAGGGCAAGTCGAGAGGCTATGTAAACTGCTCAAATAACACTAATTCTGACTTAAGAGCTGCATGTACACAGTTGTGATTGATGCAGATATTTGTTTGTACTCGTCCATAGACATTCAATATTAAATTTGTTTTAAACCGAAAGAATATGTTGTACAATAGTGGGGGGAGGGAAATTGCCAGCATTGAAATTATCAGGTCCTAACGCGCGGTTCACATGAGCTAAGACGCATAGCACGTAGATGACGATATATGCTTCTGTACTGGGTGAAATTAGCATAGATAAGTGCTTTAATTTGAACTAGTAATAGATATGAATAAAAATAGTAGATAAGTTCGAATAACCGTTTCTCTATCTATATTAGGAGTGTCCAAAACAATAGGTAGCGCCGAATCACTGCTGAATGCAGACCACAACACTTTAGTCTACGTTGAGGTGTGGGGATGAAGAGGTAGAAGAGGTAGTTGGTGGGTCACTTCATTTAGCTGCTACAAATAGTTGTTTATTTATCAAAGTATGAACATTGACGAGGATTTACCGCCACTTACGGAGCTTATTTTCGAAGACATTCTGAGCATAAAATGTCATATAAGCATGTGTCTTAATCTCAAAATTTTCAGAGTTACACTAATTTAAAGTTGTTAGTAAAATATTTGTTAGTTGTTTAAGGGTAAAAGAATATTACAGATAAAGACTGAACTATTCATGATTATCACTTCTTTAATTAGCTAGTATTCTGAAGCTAAAAATGTGTTGTGAATTCCATAGTTGCTTCGTAGAGAATATTTTTTTTCGATTTTTAACTACAAAATTACATTTTTGCGCATTTATTACAACAATTGTTACAAATCATGCCACTCTTGTAAATTCTTCAAGACTGTACATTAGGATGCATAATTAAACTGTAAGGGTGCTATTCATAGACATTTCGCTAGCCCGGGCTACGAGCATGCTAAACTAGCCCCGGCTATCGACTGGTTACTTGTACGGGATTCATATCATATCGCTAACACTGGTTTATGAATACGAAAAACGTTAGTTCGCTGATCATCCACAGGAAGCCCGCGCTAAGAAAGTCTATGAAAACGGCCCTAAAGAATGAAGTTCCTAAAGTCGTATGATTTGTAACAATTTTTCTGACAAGTGCGTAAGAATAATGTAATTTTCAGTTAAAAATTGAAAAACAGAATCTGTACAAATTAATTAACGACACATTTTTAGCTTCAGAATTCTAGCCAATTAAAGAAATGATACTTATGAATGGTTCATTCTCTGTCTTTAATATTCTTTTATCCTTAAAACTAAATAAAATGTATTTTACTAACAACTTCAAATTAGTGTAACTCTAAAAATATTGAGATTAGGACATGTTTATATGACATTTTTTGCTCAGAATGTCTTCGGAAATAAGCTCCGTAAGTGGCGGTAAATCATCATGAATCACCCTGTATATATATTTACACAAAATATTCTATGAAATATTTCCCTACACTTACTTTTTTTATTTTAACACAATATTTGTTTGAAAATGAATATAAGACATGTTACTCTCTTCAGTGAGATAATTAATGTATAATGCTTATTATATAGAATTTGATATACTAATGAACTGTTATTAACTAATTAATTATTAATTATGTCGTTCCTACTCGTATATCAATTCAATCAATAATTCATTGTAAAAAACTTAGTTTATATATAATAATAATTATAATAGTAATAATATTAATAATCGCTAATATGTTTTCGCGGGATATCAGCCGAGTTAAGATTTTGGAATGCTCCAAGCTTTCGACTGCTATCTCTGCAGCCATCTTCAGGGAAGTGATGATATCTCGGCTGATATCCCGCGAAAACATATTAGCGAACCAACGCCGAGAAAGCCTCAAATCATAAATATTAATAATGATATATTATTATTATTATTATTATTATTATTATTATTATTATTATTATGTATAACCATTATTGTTCCCTAATAATATTCATAGACTCGAATAAAAACAAGTTTAAAATCTGATATAATAGGATATCTAATACAGCCACGCGTAATTGTGCCAAAATGTTCTTATTCAATATACGTATCCTGTATTTAGATTACACAATGTCAATCTGTAAAAAATTCCTCACACTTATAGGATGACGCATACATAGATCCTATGGAACAAGCAAAGGAACTCTAATAGCATGGTGGTGGTGGTGGTGGTGGTGGTAGTGGTGGTGGTAATAGTAGTAGTAGTAGTAGTAGTAGTAGTAATAGTAGTAGTAGTAGTAGTAGTAGAAGTAATAACTTAATAACAATAATAATAATCCATAATCTACACCAGTTACTATGTAACAATAGAAATATTATAAAGCAGTTAATATAATAATAATAATAATAATAATAATAATAATAATAATAATAATAACGCGGGTAGAGCTTATCCTTTAAATCAGAATATTTGGAGCGATAAGGAGTATAATGGCGTTTTATATTGGTTTTGAAAAGCTAAATACACCGCTGCAGCAGATGAGGCATTTAATATTTCTTTCATACTCAGAAACTAAAATTCTTCCTCCCATTGCGAATGGAAGTTAATTTCCTTCACAATCGACACGGAATAACACGACTTCGATACAGACATTGCGAAGATACAAGCGCCACTGATACTATCGTCTCTCTGTCATGTAGTGGAAAGGGTTGAGGGAGGTAACATTACCGTCTTACAATCTTCAACGCTAGTGACTCACGTTTGCATCACAACTCACTACATGGACACGCCTGATTTATAACGATTATGGAAAAAATCGAGTTTCTACTGAGAGATTGGAAGTGGATACGTTGTTACAGCGCAATGCTTTGTTTACAGCTGGTGGAAGTATGAAGCCTAATGCAAGAGTAATAAGTGAAGGATTCGCTTCTGCTTGCATCGAAAGTAAAAAAAAAGAGTACGAATAATGTAAACAGAACGGAATACTTAAATTTAAAAGTCATATTGAGGTTAATATTTCAGATAAGTTGAAAGTATATATAATAAAGAATTGTTTTTAATTTCAGTGAACAATTTATCGATCAATACAGAAAACAATTTTCTGTTTTTAAATTTCACATCATTATATATTCACAAATATATTCGATTTTTTAAAATCATCTTCAGGTGCAGATACAAAATAGACCAATTGAACGTAGGTGAAATACAAATATAATATTATATTATTAATAAAACTGTTTAAAACCAACATGACATAAAATCTGTTTCAAAATTATTTCTATATAATAAAACATTTTATAAAATTTCAAGCTAAAAGTAATTCAAAGTGATAAAAAAATTGAAACTTACTTTATAGCATCAAGAGATGGAAATAGTGTGTTTATCACTTTGAATGACTTTTAGCTTAAAATTTTATAAAATGTTTCATTATATAAAAATGATTTTGAAACAAATTTTATGTCATGTTGGTTTTAAAAAGTTTTATTAATAATTGTGTGTATATATATATATATATATATATATATATATATATATATATATTTGTATTTCACCTATGTTCAATTGGTCTATTTTGCATCTCCGCCTGAAGATGATTTTTTTAAAATATCGAAAATATTTGTGGATATATAATGATGTCAAACTTAAAAACAGAAAATTGTTTTCTGCATTAATCGATAAGTTGTTGACTGAAATTAAAAACAATTCTTTATTAGGAATACTTAAAGATAACCTTGCAATCCATAATGAACAAACATAAGTAGACTAATTCTCAACATCAGTTTTATTAAGAGTTTGTGAATAACAAAAAAAAAAAAAAAAAAATTATTAACATATCAATACTTTCAGCTGAATTACGTTGCAAGAAATAAAAACAAATTATATCTGAACTTGAACAGTAATCAGTTCTGTGCAGAACAAATAATAAAATAAAATAAACTTTATAACACATAAAGGTGGGCTAGTAACCGCTGCCCACGATTTCTACAGGCTGGAATCACACATCCAGTCTCCAGCATTCGTTGTATCACAGCAACAGACATTTTCCTATTAGGAAATTTCAATTAATACAGCCTTATTGATTAATGGGAATCCTGTCTTGATCCCCTATAAATTAAAAGAATGTGTAGGTACTCACGATTAGTAAATTTTGGCACTGTCTTTATTCGACTTCACCTTTATACGAACAGACTGGTATAAGACTTGCTACAGCTGAGGTACAACGTAAGAACGCAGATAGACAGTGTAAACTTGCAGAACAACCTTTAAGTGCAGCGATGCCAGATTTCCCCGAAGGTTCCATCACACTGTAAATGCGTTTTTAATCAGTTAATTTTGTACATTATTACAGAAATGACGCGTTTTTCGAAGAAATGACACAGGAATATTTTTTTCGCTTTGTTCTTCGCGTTAATATCATACCATTTGTAAGTCTCAATACCCAATAGTTATACTATAAATAGGATTCAAACTTCAGATACACATTATTTTTTTTTCGGCTAAACCGTTATTCAAATACCAAAATTACATTTTACTTTTTGATTACTTACAATCTAAAGATTCGGTTCTTAAAATTAATGCAGTTATAGCTTTTCACCTTGTATGTAACCGATAGTTTGAATCGATTCATAGATCTCCTATACGTATGCTATAAATTGCACGACTCCTTGTGTATAGATTATCGTAATATTGGAAATATTGAATAAGAAAGTGTTACACGTACGCTACAAATCAAGACGCGCTTTGGGCATTATCGCAATATTGGAAACACCGAATCTTTTAAATACTCACAAAACACCAGAAAATGGCAATAAAATATATTACAGAGCACAGTGAATAAAGACAGAAACACAGACGTTTACATGGCCGCAAATGTTGTAAACAGTCTCTTGACGCTGGGCATGCGCGATGTTCAATTCTTTCGACTTAGGAATATTCTAGCCGAGCAGTTTTATCGTCTATCATTTACAGATAGGCTAGTGAAAGATAGGGCGTCAAATTTTACCGCGGACCCAGGATCAAATCTTGGTAAGTATGTTATATTTAATTTTGATTTCTAAAAAATTATATTAACTCTTCATATGAAAAATTAGAGAAGCATTTCATCATGCCATTAAAGCAGACGGTATTTACATCTCATTAGTTATTTAAACTGTAAACAGACAACTAGAAAGACTGAAAGGAATAGCCTACAGGCTGAATCGTAAGTAATGTCATTAATTTCAGAGGGTTATTACTTTTTTGTTTAATATTTGAAACAAAAATTTTAATAGAGTTTTGCTCATTTTTGCTTCCTTTTTGAGACAACAATTGTTTTATATGAAACATTTCGTAGCATGGTTTGGAAAAACCATTGATTTCGTTCCCAATATTAAAATGTGCCTCAGTCAAACGTACAGCAGAGTCCGTAAAGGCCAGTATCTGTCCGAGATGCTTTTCCAATTCACTACGGGCTAAAGTGAGGAGATGCAGTATCATCTTTACTTTTCAACTTTGCTCTAGATTATGCCATTAGGAAAGTCCAGGATAACGGACAGGGTTTGGAATTGAACGGGTTACATCAGCTGCTCGTCTATGCGGATGACGTGAATATGTTAGGAGAAAATCCACAAACGATTAGGGAAAACAAGCGAATTTTACTAGAGGCAAGTAAAGAGATAGGTTTTGAAGCAAATCCCGAAAGGACAATGTAGATGATTATCTCGTGAGAAGAATATTGTACGAAATGGAAATATAAAAGTTGGAGATTTATCCTTTGAAGAGGTGGAAAAATTTAAATATCTTGGAGCAACAGTAACAAATATAAATGACACTCGGAAGGAAATTAAACGCAGAATAAATATGGTAAATGTGTGTTATTATTCGGTTGAGAAGCTTTTATCATCCAATCTGCTCTCAAAGAAGTTGAAAGTTAGAATTTATAAAACAATTATATTACCGGTTGTTCTGTATGGTTGTGAAACTTGGACTCTCACTTTGAGAGTGGAACAGAGATTAAGGGTGTTTGAGAATAAGGTTCTTAGTTAAATATTTGGGGCTAAGAGGAATTGACAGGGGAATGGAGAAAGTCACACAATGCAGAACTGCACGCATTGTATTCTTCACCGGACATAATTAGGAACATTAAATGCAGACATTTGAGATGGGCAGGGCATATACAGTAGTTACTGGATATGCCCATGAAGATCATGTAAAAAATGAAACAATCAGAGAACAATTATAAATGTTTAACTTAAAAAGAAAAAAATATGTTCAAACAAAGAAAAATAGTATGAACACATTCTTTCCAACAAGATTAACTTATCAGATACTATAATATAACCCTAAAGGCACTCGGGACACCGAATACCTCATCACCGATGGAATAATGACCTCTGAAACGGAATGAGCCCGGCGGTTCACTTTGAAGAAGAAGAAGAAGAAGAAGAAGAAGAAGAAGAGTATGATAATAATGATTACCTACCCCGTATTTCAGAGTTGATTTAAATGGACTATTATAATATTAATTTTGTAATGGTAAACTTTTCTTTAAAATTTTATTCCATAAATCTATTTACAGTAGATCATCGATTATCCGAATACCGATCAACCGAAACATCGGTTAGCCGAAAGCGTTCCAGTCGGCAAATTCAAATTTGCGCGCTCATCATGTAGAAGTTCGCTAGGGCTCTTTGCGAGATTTAGAGGCCAAAAAAGTCTCAACTCTGAAGAAAAAAAAAAGGACTTATTTTCCTAAACTTTAGGCCTACTTTAATGGCCATTTTGAACTTTTCAAACTAGGCTAGTCAGTTCTCTATGTTACTTGTAAGATGTGTGATACAAAATATATACTGTATGTACAGTTTTGTGTTTAGTATGAGTGTTTATTTGTTTCATACTTCTCCTATGACACCGGTACAATTTGTTTTCGTAAATGATTGGTTATCCGAAAAATCAGTTATCCGAACACCCCCGGTCCCCAATTGTTTCGGATAATCGATGCTCTACTGCAGCCGTGGCGAGAACGTGACTCGCGAGACATTGTGGCTCGCAGTGATAGCTGTGCTTACTTGTAACCTCCGCCAACCCCCACCCTCTCACGCACTGGAGTCACACTCCGTTCCATTTGTATTTATCTCTGACCTGCGAGTGACATATGTCTCTCTCGAAACCATGTACGAAAGTTCCAAGTAGGATGGGAGGACGCATTTTTTTACTGTCAATATGATGAGAATATTAAATGTATGATTTGTTCACAAGTATTACGAGGAAAACGGTTGTATAACATAAAACGGCATTATACTACATGTTACTGATGAAACATTAAAAGGTTAAGTGTTATTGTTGTTGTTATCATCATCATCATCATCATCATCATCATCATCATCATCATCATCATCATCTCTGTACGTCGAACCTTTTTCAGCAGATGTACGAATACTGCGGTTAGCTCTTCAATTTGAACTCACTAATTTACTATGTGATGTCAAATGAAAGCTAGATGTAAGGACTTGACAAATGTTGAACTTTCAAATCTTTGCCAAAAAATAAATATCCGAAGCTTCGTTCTTTCGCTTGCTCTGTTGAAGCCATGTTCGCTACAACTTACGTTTGTGAAAAATTATTTTCAACAATTAAAATAGTAAAAACCAAATTTAGATCACGACTGACAGACAAATACTTTCGTTATCAACTACGACTGGCAGTAAGTGACATAATTCCTGATTTTGAAACTTTGTCGCAGAGACATTCTGAAGACAGTTAATTTTAGGTTGTGATATTGTTAATTTATTGTTCATTTCTTTCTTCGTTACACGTACTAAACATTAGGTTGTAGCCTTATACTGTATAAAATTATATTCAAATGCTTGACATAAGGAAAATGAAAATCCGTTAATAAGTCAGACAGTTGCTTCACTTCCCCTTCGGGTGTCCGCCTCCCTCCATATGTGCTATGCACGTTGCAGGTTACACAGTGGCTCGGCGCACGATTACATTTTTGCCACCGCTGCTCTACTGTATATTTTTTTGTTTATTTTCAGAAATATTTTCAGATAATACCTTTCCTATGCATTTTATATACCGTAATTTCACACAACTATGGTCCTAAGCCACAACTATGGTCCAAACACACGCGCTCACGAAAACAGTGATATCTCAGTTCCTAGTGATAGTGATTATTTAAATACTAAAGCATAGAGCATAGATATAGTAATATTGTGAGGGTTATGAAACGCATCCTGTCTGCCATGTTTTGTCGCTAGTCAACTGTCAATTGGAGTTAGGTTTTGCATGTTACCTCGTCCACTGGAAACTTTCTCTGCCATCAGTTACCACAACAAGAATTTCTGTGTTCTTGATGGTCTATATGACAGGTAATTTAGTATTTACAAACATTTAATGAATATTTTTACAGTTGCATATGTATTTTCATATTTATTGGAAGAATAATAAAAAATGGTACTTGGAGTTCAACTATGGTCCTATCATTTTTGTGGACCATAGTTGTGTTCCGACTTCTGGTTTCGGTTCTTACATTACATAATGTTTTTTATAGCTTCTGGTGGTGCCACCTAATAAAATTTTTTGTAGAAAGTTGGCAGGAAGGTCCTATAAGCTATATGATGACAGAAGTATGGATCTTTGTATAAAATATATCACCAACAAGGTACTGACGCAGCGGGAAGCCACAGAAAAGTACAAAATACCTCGTAGTTCTATAATACCTAAATCGAGAGCACTGCATGAAAATAAACTAAACTCACCTGATCGACAATGGTTCTTCTTGTCTTCAGAAAAAAAGCATTCGTGCATTCGTCGAACATGCTATATCCATGTCCAATCTTGGATTTCTGATAACGTTATTCTACTTCAGGTGTAATTTGAAAATGTACCTGGATAGCCAAGACCGCAAAGTACCAGCATTCTCTAAGAATCTACCTGGAAGACGTTGGGCAAAATGCTTTTCAGAACGTCACAAGAATGAATTATCACAGGTTTTGCAGTCTCCAAATGTGACCGATCTGATGCAACCACTAAACAGAACTTGTTTTCGAAATTGAAATACCATTGGCGGCAAATACTTGACGAGTGAAAAGGGACACCAGATGGAAGAAGCATGCCAACAGATTCCAAAAATGTATTTCCTCCATTATTAAATAAGCTCTGGAATAAAGTTATTGTATTCCGATATCGCAAGCAAATTTGCAGTTGGATTCAGGAAAGTTGCAATCTTTCCTCTTTGTGCAATTGAAGTTCTAGGAAGTGTGCCATTATGTTCTGATCCCAAAGTCAGAAACCCAGAAGGAAGTGCTGTTTCAGACACATTCATAAAATATATAGAAATGACAACGAATCAAGCAATAGAACAAGGAACATCATAAAGAGGAGAAAGAAGAAACTTGATTTTGAGTCAAGTAAAAGTAATTCAGCAGCAGATATTGAAAATTTTGCATTACCATCTACCTCCAAAATTGCAATTTGCTCAAGCAGAAACAAAGGTTATTGCAAGGGGAAGGCAGTAGAGAGTTCTACCGTGAAAAATGAAGATGGATATTCCTTGGCATCAAATCTTCATTGAACTTGTCAGACATTGAAGAGACACTCGAAGATACTTCAAACCATCCTTAAAAGATATTAAACGATCTATCAGTAAGCCAAAGTAGCGAAGTACGAAAAGGAAGCTTTTCCATGTGCCTGAACTTGAAGGTCTATGGAGTTAAACAAAAAATTAACCAACTGATTATGTACCTATCTGTTTTAGAGTGTTTGATTTTGATTAAGAATGGTTGTCTTAATTTTTTTTTTGGTTTTATATTGATTTCATTATTTGATACAAATTGTATTTTTCTTAACTAAACAGCGGTTATGTTAAAATTAAGAAATAAATAATTTTTCTCACTGTCTTCTGCAAAATCTGTATTTTATATTAAAAATTATTGACTGCTGTATGACACGGTTGCAAAACATCCCCTCAACTGTAGTCCATGAGCGATTTATATTAGGATATATTCAATGGACTATAGTTGTGACTTCATAACACAACTATAGTCCACAGTTTATGAAAAGATGTTCCATATACCAACTACATTTCGTATAACAAAAGTGTTTGATATTAATTCCTGACCTTTCTAAAGTTGATATCAACAAAATAAATTCTTCTAATAGTTTTATTTTGTAAATTACATTGAGAAATCTAAAAAGTGATGAGATATTGGACCATAATTGTGTGAAATTACGGTACCTGTATGATATGTATCTATATTGCCATGATTTAAATCAATAACTTGTTCTAATGAGGGAAATATTACTAATGTTTACTGTATAAATGACGAAATTTGCTCCTGATAAGGGAATGCTAGGAATGGTATACAACGAAGGGAAGGCCGTACATTAACAGAGTAGTAGAGGGGAACGGTCGAAGATAACGATATGCAGGTTTTGAAGCGCGCGGGAGGGGGGGTGGGAAGCCTTGTTGTATATTGGATAGTGTTATATGGACTGGATAATATCCCATGTGAAGAGAAGGCAGGAGGAAGGAGCAGCAGGCAGGCAGGGCAGTGCCTTGATGAAGACGACTCACACACCGGGGACCTCCACAGCAGTCGAAATGCCAGCTCCCGATATCACGATACCCCCAATTCGCTTCCTGAGACCAAGTCTACTCCAAAGGGATTAACGCATCTCACATATCTGACGTCACCACAGCGACAAATTAATCAATTTGATACAACGGAGCCGTGTTTCTGAGGGGACCTAATAAAAAGTTTCTAATCTCAGCTGTATTCGCAGACGAGTGGAGATTTGGATATGTCCACCCACACGAAGCAAATATTCACTCAGACAAATATACGAATATCTAGATTTCGAGTAACGGTTAGAACTCGGCTTTGGACTGCGTGGAAGCCAGGTTGTTGTTTTAGTTCCGCGGAGGATTAAGATTAATTGATTAATTAAGAAAGAAAATTTTATCTAAATAAGAGGACTCAGGGAAGAATGCAAGAATACTTATTGCATTGCCGCGCTAAATGGCGATACCAATGCGCTGACGTAGATATTGACTGCTTCGAGAGTCCCCAGAAAGCTGCACTAAACTTCTGCCTATGGTGGAGATAAGAGCTTTGGCTTCACTACACCATGATTCAAACGTTTCAACCATAAAATGGATAAAAATATAATTATCTGTAAGATGTTTATATTTGAAAGGTTCAGAGCCATAGTAGGCCAAGCGCCATTTATTAAAAACGGAGAAAGCAAGAGTGAAGTTAAGTGAATACCATAGTTTAATGAAGATTGATATATCATTTAATTTGAATGTGTATACTTTATATTTCTTGTCTCTGAGGATGACTGAATATGTTAGGAGAAAATCCACAAACGATTAGGAAAAACACGGAAATTTTACTTGAAGCAAGCAAAGCGATAGGTTTGGAAGTAAATCCCGAAAACACAAAGTATATGATTATGTCTCATGACCAGAATATTGTACGAAATGGAAACATAAAAATTGGATATTTATCCTTCGAAGAGGTGGAAAAATTCAAATATCTTGGAGCAACAGTACTGAACGTAGAATAAATACAGGAAATGCCTGTTAATAGTCGGTTGAGAAGCTTTTGTTATCTAGTTTGCTGTCAAAAAATCTGAAAGAATTTATAAAACAGTTATATTGCCAGTTTTTCTGTATGGTTGTGAAACTTGGACTTTCACTTTGAGAGACGAACAGAGATTAAGGGTGTTTGAGAGTAAGATTCTTATGAAAATATTTGGGACTAAGAGGGATGAAGCTACAGGAGAATGGAGAAAGTTACACAACGCTGAACTGCATGCATTGTATTCTTCACCTGACATAATTAGGAACACTAAATCCATACATTTGAGATGGGCAGTGCATGTAGCACGTATAGGCGAATCCAGAAATGCATATAGAGTGTTAGTTGGGAGACCGGAGGGAAAAAGACCTTTGGGGAGGGCGAGACGTAGATGGGGGAATAATATTAAAATGGATTTGAGGGAGGTGGGATATGATGATAGAGAGTGGATTAATCTTGCGGGTTCATTAAAAGCCATTTGTAAGTAAGTAAGTATACTTTATATTACTTGCTGTATGTTTCCATTTAATTATGGTGATAACTTCATTTTGAGCCTTGTTTTATACGGTTTTAATAAATGGCCCTTGGCCCACTATGGTTCTGAACCCTTCATTTATGGTGTTTACTGAGAGCGACACTTTCTGCTGCAGATCCTTGTGTCATGTTATGTCTTATAGAGTGATTTTAATACTTTGCCATGGGCAAAACATAGACTAGTCTATTCCAGTGGTTTCCAAAAGCAGGATTCGTGTAAAGAGCTGAGGTTGGTCGCGAGATGCTTTACAAAATGAAAATTAACATATATTTATTTTACATTTAGAAACCTAAACAACTTTAAACATAAAAGTTTAAAAAATCCTTCATCAATAATAAAGTAAAAATAATTAATACGATAACTGTGCCAGTTTTTTCAGAATGTAGTCTCTCAAATCTGGACTATGTATTCGATACACACACAGTAATAACATTTTCAAATTCGAGATTTCTCGCTTTTGTTTTGATGGCAATCATAGACGAGAAACTTAATTTGCATGAATACGAGGTTACAAATGTTATAAAAAATAAAAAAACCTTCTTTTGCAAGTTCGAGGTAATCTTTTCATGCAACTAATCAATAATCTGCGAAAAATGGTCTATTTTTAACATTCCGTCATATTTGTCCTTCATATTTTTTTGGAATTTCAGCTAGTTGAATACAACTGATTCAGTATCCATCTGCGACTGTCGATTGATTAAAGATTTTTTTTTTCGAAAAATACTAAAATAGCTGTTGTTTAAAGTCGTATTTCTGGTGGAAACTTATCTACTGATTTTTAGTAAAATTTTATTATAGTTATTCACGATTTTACAAGGCTTTGTATTTTTGAAATGGAGTCAAGAAACGGTATGATAATGGGGGAGTCGCAAACTGAAATTTCGCCAAAAAGTGGGTCGCGCCTTCAAAAAATTTGGGAACCACTGGTCTATTCAGTGTTACCAATAACTAATCTCCGTTTATATATTTTTTTATAATTTAATTCATGACAATATTAAAAAAATAATGGACTACAAGAATCTTCTTCACGAACATCTTAAGTTATCCAGGACTTTTCTGTGATTTTACTTTCAATTTGATTTTTGTAAAATTATTAAAATAAATATCAGAAATAAGTTAAATTAAACTGTTAGGAATGTTATTTTATTCTAAACTTTCTGAAGTAGCCTTTAATTCTAAGTTATCGAAGGTCTTCTCTATATCTAAAGAAACAAAAATGCTATGGTTTATTGTATTATATTTTCCAGTAATTTACCTTATCATGAATATGGCATCGTTACAGAAACATCCACATCTAAAGCAAAATAGAATATAGGCCTATGCAATATATATATATATATATATATATATATATATATATATATATAATTACAAATTATATAATATAAAAAAGGACAGTTTGATACCCCTGGGAGCCCATTTAAATAAAATGTATAGTACATAGACGAGAAGAGTCTAAATATATGCCTGTCTCCTGCTTCTATTCATATTGCCAGAACGAGCTGGAGTAGTTGCGAACTTTTAATGATGGGCCCGAGCCGAGCTAACACTCCGCCTCCTCCTTTGCTCTCACACATGAACTGCGGCGCTAGTTACACAGGAAAAGCACTACTTCATCGTCAGGCTTAATGTGCTACTTGTAACGGAAAAAATTAATAAAGATATCGAACGAAGATTTACTCTTCTACCTGCCTTCACAAATCTACCATTCGCAGTCAAGTAGTATTAACTATATAAAAAATACGATTCAGAGAATTCATATTGATGAAAATATAATGCTCATCTGTCGAGAAACATTGAAACAATTTTAATGAAGCTCCATTCTTCAATAAATAATGTTACATTTTGGTTAAAACATAACTGTACGACTATAAGTCAATTTGATAATATTTTAAATTGAAACAAAAGAGTAGATCTTCCACTACTGTTCAAGTGTTAAGGTGTCTGGTTGTGTGTCCTTTATTTTGTAACTTACAAGGAAAAGCATTTAAAATTATGTCAGCCCTTAGCTTCAGGAGAGTTCATTTCCATTAGGTACTGTAAAAGGAAAATTTAAAATGCCATTAGGAAAGTCCAGGGTAACAGAAAGGGTTTGGAATTGAACGGGTTACATCAGCTTCTAGTCTATGCGGATGACGTGAATATGTTAGGAGAAAATCCACAACTATTACGGAAAACACGAGAATTTTATTTGGAGCAAGTAAAGGGATAGGGTTGAAAGTAAATCCCGAAAAGACAAAGTATATAATTATGTCTCGTGACCAGAACATAGTACGAAATGGAAATGTAAAAATTGGACATTTATCCTTTGAAAAGGTATAAAAGTTCAAATATCTTGGAGCAACAGCAACAAATACAAAGGACACTCGGGATGAAATTAAACGCAGAATAAATATGATAAATGCCTGTTATTATTCGTTTGAGAAGCTTTTGTCATCTAGTCTGCGTTCAAAGAAGCTGAAAGTTAGAATTTATAAAAAATTATATTACCGGTTATTCTGTACGGTTGTGAAACTTGGACTCTCACTTTGAGAGAGGAACAGAGGTTAAAGGTGTTCGAGAATAAGGTACTTACGAAAATATTTGAGGCTAAAAGGGATGAAGATGATACAGAAAAATCTAGAAAGTTACACAACGCAGAACTGCACGCATTGTATTCTTCACTTGACATAATAATAGGAGTATTAAACCCAGACGTTTGAGATGAGCAGGGCATATGCACGTATGGGCGAATCCATAAATGCATATAGTGTGTTAGTTGAGAGGCCGGAGGGAAAAGACCTTTGGGGAGGCTTAGACGTAGATGGGAGGATAATATAATAGTGAAAGTAGGATATTGTGGGAAAGACTGGATTAATCTTGCTCAGGATAAGAATCGATGGCGGGCTTATGTGAGGGCAGCAATGAATCTCCGGGTTCCTTAAAAGCCATTAGTAAATAAGTATGTGGAAGGAAAATGTAAGTAAGTGTCTATGTTAACACATAAATAAAGTCGTCGATGCCTGCGGTTTTACACCAATTTATAGAAATTAATGCATTACTTGGCAGGAGCGGGGCTGTTGTCGGGCAGTGCATATTCTGTATGGGGCTGTGATGCTATGCAATCGAAACCAATGGGTAAAATTATAATTATTGTTGGAAAGCTTTCGCTAGAATATCTGACGAAATCAAGGATCGGGCAAATGAGAGCTTTGTGTGAAAGAGTTATATTGAACCGCCGAAAACTGAGCCAAAAACGAAAAAGTGGGAACAAGTGTGAAAGTGCAGGGTAAGGAAAAAAGGGCATTTCCTCACCTCTCTTCTGTAGTTCGGTTACAAAGATTCAATGACAATGTATATGTTCTCACACGGCAATAATATACAAACAATGAACGAATGCTATATCTGAACCAGCTGATGTCTGTGATTTGAAATTAAATAGTAGGTCACAATGAAGACATAAAGTCAAATAAAAGTGCTTATAAAATACTTGAAAAGTGATTTATAAACAGTTAATTTGGTTTTGTATGCTTCATTTTCCATATTGCCGTTGTTCCTGCAATAACTCCTATGTGCAAAATATAAAATCTTTCAGTAGCAAGAAAAAACATATTTATTCATCCTTTGGCAGCCGTACATAATAGAATGTGAATTCTTACGTTTTGGAAACAAAGATATATAATTACATATAGGAGATTTTATTATTTGCTGTATCACTATTTAAGTTGTTTAATAGAGCAAAAATCTGAAAATCGATAAATATGTCACATAGGAGTTATTGCAGGAACAACGACGATATGTTATCTTATGTGTCACAAAAATATTTTTTTCGTTTTTAAATTCTAAAGAGTATCGAGTATAGAAGTGTTAAATTTAACCATAATTTATCGTCTCTCATTACATAAATATTTCAAAATATTACTAGATATTTACAGCTTAAGAAGTTTCTCTTATGCAGCTCATAGAGCAGGGCTGGGCAGCAAGAGCGGATTCTACTCTCTCACGGGGAGCCATATGATTTCTCTTCATCCCCTTTCTTCTCCGCCGAACACCGCGCAGCCATGATAGCGAAACTGATGAATATTAAGTGTCCCCGTTTAGAGTCTCAATGCGCTCCCGATGTCCAGCTCTGGCATAGAGTTTACACATCTTTTTTTTAGCATCTAATTTAGTGCAAAAGTATCAATCTTTATCTGATATTATACGAAGACTATTTTCGAAAGCTAGTTTTTGTTGCTAAGAGCATCTACTACGAAATGGAAATATGTTCGCTGCAGATTTTCCCACTTCACGTTAGTTTTACAGACTGTGCCATCCGTCTTGACAATAAATAACAAATCTCTTACCTCTTGAATTATCCCAGTATTTCCTATACCTATCATTACATTTTTATACTTCTTATGTTACTAGGCTCTTTAATTTTGGAACTCACTTCTGTTCGAAATGATCCGGAAAACAAACTGGACGCTTACTGTAGGAATGAAATGAATATTACTTACCGAGATAATGTCGCTGATAAGACTCATCGGTGTGATTTTAACTCACCACATAGCCTCCCTAATGACTTACGTATTCCTTTGTACGCGCCGTGGAAACACATTTAGATGCAAGCGATTGCTCGAAATAAACTCCAGGCGACGAAGATTTTAATCAGATGATGATTACTGCTATTGAATCATAATGTCAAATTCGATACTGTAGCGCTGACATTCTCCTACATGTATGCACATGCACACATTTCTGATAGGCTTCGTTATTGATATTTTATTAACAATGTCACTCAACTAGAAACGCACGGTCATTAAGTACATGGACGAAGTAATGGAAATAGTAATTCTTTACTCACGACTAGAAGAAGACCTACACACAACTGATGGAAAAATGTATGTTGATAGGATCAACGATAATTACGTTGGAAATCGAAGTATTCGAAAAAAAAAGACTACATCTTAAGAAGAGAGTAAAATATGTATCTTAAAAAACCAACCGAAAAACGAAGTTTAATTTAATAATAAAAATAAGCCAAGATGAAGCATTGATTTCACAATAATAGATGCACTATGAAGTGGGAAGTTCAATGTACATCGGAGTTCACTAAAAAGATTAATTGACATTTATTCTTTTAGCAAAAAAATAAATAATACTATCTGCTAGAAACCTAATCAAATTATTATTATTATTATTATTATTATTATTATTATTATTATTATTATTATTATTATTATTATTATTATTATTATTATATCATCATCATGCCTGAAAATTATTATTTCAAAGACTATTAATAAACCGTGTATAGGCCTAATGTTCACTTCTGGAAATAATTTCTGCCCAATACATCCAAGGTTCAAATCTAAACATTTCTGATGTTTGTTGAAAGTGGGCTTCTTTTCTTATAATATTAGTTTTATTCCTGCTTTTATTCGACTCTCACTTAGTAAATCTACATAGCTGAGAGAGACGGCTAAGGAAGAGATGGCTAAGGACTTAGTTAGTAAAATGAAATATGCATTAGAGGAGTGTAATAGGAAGTTAAATAAGACGATAGATATTCTAAGAAAAGAAGCCCACTTCCAACAAACATCAGAAATGTTTAGATTTGAGCCTTGGCTGTATTGGGCAGAAATTATTTCCAGAAGTGAACAGCTAGAAGGAAAAAGCAAACAGGTGATTTTTTCCCTAGGATATACAATTTTTTATGATTAGATCTGAGGACTATTTTGTCCGACTTGAAAACATTTTGATATTCAACGTGACACGTATTACCTAATGAAATCTTTTAGAAATGTAACTGCATTTATGTTCCTTTCAAAAGCCACTAGACGTCCCTTCAAGTACATCATCTTCTGCTCGCGCCCCTAGATCTTCCTGTGATGTCACGTTCGGAAGGGGAGAGGGGAAAAAAAGACGTGCCCCGAAATCGGATATCAAAATTGTTTCCTTGAGTGGCGCACAGAGGGTGAGGTGATGATAGGAGGCTTGGGGGGGGGGGCCGTGAACGTGAGAGGTTGCCGTGGATTAACACTTTTGTTCTATAGCAGATCGCTGCCACGTTCATGAGGAAGTCATTAGATCAGGGGTGACCAATGTGACACATTGTCACTCACTATGAAAATAGATTGTTTGCTGGCAGACATTCGACATCGGATAGCCTGAATGCTGTGTACTTTGAAATCAGACAGAATAGGATGACTGGTACCTGTAACCGGGCACATTAAATTAGGTTACTGGAACAGTGGTTAATTCTTTTTCACCGGCAACGTGCACTGAAGCTCTCAGAATGCGTACTATTGAAAATAGCTAGCAAGGCACCAATTCCTTCAGCGTTTCAAAGGTATCGTTAATGAAAAATGAGAGACATTTTATTCCGATTTTAAATTATTGAGAAATGATGCAAAAAATGAGCTAAATATTTTGACTAATGGCAAAGGATGGCATAACTTACAAACAATATTTTTGTGACATTATCTTAAAATATAATATATTCTACAGATTGATTCTTATAGAAAGAAAGCGATAATTTAGTTTAAAAACTGGAAACTATAACACGGATTCGATTCAAACCACTTTCAAAATCAAGCGCATCTAATATCAGCATACGTGTTTATTAACAGATGATTATAGCAGTCTGCCAACAATTAATAATTCAAAGAAAATAAAGATGGCGTATTCCATTCAAACACATGTATTTTGCTGTGCGTTCTAACTGAATCGCAAGATCTTTCCTTGAAAAACAACGACGGTTCAAGACGAAGTATGGATAGCAGGCAATATGATATACACGAGTCCCAGTTAGGCCTACATCCAATGATAGTGGGGATGTGTGCATCATATCTAGTTTAAGAATTATCGTGCAAATTTCTTTCAGGATACGGTAGACATTAATGCATACAAGAAGATATTCACAGAGTTTGCGTGGCAATTTAATTATGTGGAACTAACGCAACGGTATTTATATCAATATGAGGATGATTTCCATATACCCCAAGACTCAATGAAAACAATACCCAGTTATTCTGACAACCGAATCATATCTGCTGGTCTGTGGACCACACGTTCAACCGATGTCATCAGCCTTTCTTTCTTCTTGTGGGGCTATCTTAAAGATAGGGTTCTCCACGACAGGCCTCAATCCTTGGCATTGCTTGAGGACATTGATGGTGTGATGTTGACATACGTAAAAGAAAAACATAAGTGCCGCGCCGAAATGTGCCTAGTGGAGAACGACAGTCACTCCCAGCACCTGATGTGATGGTCACGTGTTTTGCAAGAACCAAGGTAAGTCTACTGCGAATTTTACCATTTTTGGCTTCATTTTGTTCGTGAATTGTAGGCAAGATATTGGATTCGGATCTTTAAGAATTATTCTGTATTTTAATTCCATTTTAAGTCGAAAAACAAATTCCCATATTGCTGTATATTATGTGACTGCCCACTTTACCGACAAACTTGTTCCCTTGTTGCTGCTTAAGCAAACTAATTTATGTGTTTAAATGCAATTTGTGTCGCTAAACTGGCAACTGTTGCTCTATTCATCCATTTTATCGATGGTAATCCTATCTGAAGTTAAAAATGTATCGTGTTTTAAAACCACTCATTTGTTCATTTAATTTTTAATTCATGTCAAATTGCGAAAAATATTTAAAATCTGAGTGACCTATATTGGCCAATAATTTTCGTAATGTAATATGTTTATCAAGTTGGATCACCAGAAGAATAAAAATATGAAGGATAAAGTTCAAGTATTAAACACAGTTGAAGGAATACAAACATATCAACAAAACTGGAAACATAATTTATAATGTACGAACACATACTTTCAAAATTTACATTTCACTACCAGCCAAGAGGATGTAGAAGTCTGTAACAGAGGCGTTGATGTAAGGGTCAGGACCATCTTTCTTAAGGTAAATTCATAGAAACAAGCGACAAACATAATCCTAAATAGTTCATAATTTTCAATATCATGAGATGGTAATAATTGTCAATTACCTTCAATACTTTCCATAAATTAATTTTATGGCCATAAGGATCTGGCTACCTCAACAGTACCTTACTATTTAAGAGATACTGGATTTTTTTTTCACAGGAATTCTCGTAGGCCTATATTAGATCTGTCGTGCGCTTTCATCCTAGGTACCTTCACGTTATTGAATATTGAAATCTGTTTTAATTAACTGAATAAAAAGTCGTAACGCCAGAATTTTTCCTGCTACTATTTATTGAATGAACAACCATTTCTTCTCACTTTTAAAATTGCTACTGGCCCGGTCTTAACGAACAGACCATGTAAATTCTTATTAATATAGACGTAAGACTAGTATTTTGAAAACCTGTGGGCTTCTTGCTTTTAGAGTATAAATTTACTATCGGTTAAAGGAATGCTTTCAATTTCCTTCCACTTAGTATTGGAACCTATAAGCTCGGAAGGGATTGGGATTTGATTTAAGGGAGAAACTAAATGATATACATCTGGTAATGGCTTGTATTGACCTGGTCGATTCCCTTACTCCCTAAATTTAACCTCTGAACTTCTTACCTTGCTCATCGCCTGATGGTATCGCGCCGTTTCCCTCCTGCCTCCGCTGCCGCAGCTACTGCTGGTGTTGCTGGTAGTGGCAATATTGCTAACACCGCTACTGGTGGACAGATCTGGAAGCAACAACAAAAGGAGCGGGATTCTGAGACAAATTGCAGAGATTTTCTCCAACGCACGCTACTAAGTCTACCGCCCTCCTCCCGACATTTACATTTTATAAAGGTGTCGTGTTACCCTTCCCACCCATCCACTCTCACTCGCTCCCTTCCAATTCTCTCTTCATTAAAATAATCTAACTGGAATCCGTGATATTTGATTTATAAGGCTAGTAAGCACTTTTAATCCCCCGGTTCCAAACATGGAATAACAGACCTCATTAACTGCTTGACGCCCGCCTTATAAATACATTTCTATAAACGGAAGATATTCCATAACTAATATCGGGCTTAGTTGTAATATAATTAAAACAGGTGTACCTTTCATGGAGAGGATTTCATTTCGACCTTGCCCAAATCAACGCCGAAGTCACACGGAGCGAGAAGAAGAGAAAAAGAGGAGAGATGATGGCTTGTGAAAACGTAGACGAGGGATGTTTAAATACCATGTTTGAATTACGGGAAAGGGGCGGGGGCGTTTGATGATTGGATTAAAAGAGAGTTTTAGCTTAAAATAATTTATTAGATGCTTCCATAATTCATCGGAATCGTAGATCGTAACCTCGTCGGCAGAGGTATAACACTTTTCTCGTTACAACCATTTAGATGAGAAGATGTACACACTGATACCGGATGTCTGCATTCCTCTACTGGGATAGCGGAGAGATGTGCAAATTACCGTGCTGATCGTGAATTTATCTAAAGTGAATTAACAGCACTACTGATATTCGTTTAGAGTATTTCACTAATATAATATGTAGTATATTATTACATTAATAAACTAGGCATATAAACAGGAAATGTCGTTTAAAATAATACATTAAGTAAAGTAACAAACATATTATGTTTCATTTAACGACGCTCGCAACTGCAGAGGTTATATCAGCGTCGCCGGATGTGCCGGAATTTTGTCCCAAAGTAACAAACATACTACTACCTGTTTTTATATCCAATTTGGTTTCAATGCAACTTAAATGTTTTGGAATTTGTTCGTCCCAGATGTAAATAGACTTAATAACCTAGTAGCGTTATCCACGACTTGAAATGATACTATCGAAAGTTGTTATAATCTTACAATTAAATAATGGTATTGAAAGTATTTAGATGCCAAACATTTCATACAATCCAACACTGCGATTAGTTTCTTATGATTTTAATTTACGAACTGCAGCTGATCTCGAGATCTTGACTTCAACTATAATGCGCTCGGAGTTAGAAAATACCATTGGGTATAGTATAAGTGTCTTCTTATCGCACATTCCCTTCTTTGTAGTATAAAATACGTTAGACCTATACATCTTGATTACACAACTTTTAACACTATATGACTTAGAAATAATATATATGACTTTCACATCTTAATTTGAACTAAGTTTAATAAAACTACCTTAGTTGACTAGTTTCGATTTGGGAACCAACTTCAGCACTGTGTGGTCCTTGCGTCTTCCGGGGTCTTCGCCCCCGTGGGACTGCGTTTGTGTTGTATTGTGTATTGTGGAGTCAAGTGTGTTAATTCAATTGTGTGTTGGGGATTTGTTGTGGGTGTGTTTAGTCAACTAAGATATTTTTATACTTTGTTCAAATTAACATATGGAAGTAATATATATATATATATAATTCCTAAATAAGTTATTTATGTATTTTATAATGTATATAAGATAACAAAATTAATAAGTTATGCAAATCTAGTCTTTCAGGTGAAGCTCCCTGTAAAGCAGATATGAATAATTTCAAGGGAAAAATTGTTCCGGGGCCGGGTATCGATCCCGGGACCTCTGGTTAAACGTACCAGCGCTCTCCCTACTGAGCTACTCGGGAACTCCACCCGACACCGTCTCAACTTTTCCCTTTATATCCACACAACTCGCGTGGGCTGACGAAACGCCAGAGACCCACATCGAGTGCACACAAACTCTGCGTGACTTGGAATTGTGGTTTTCTGTTAACGTACACAGTGACGTATATATTATGCAAATCTAGTCTTTCAGGTGAAGCTCCCTGTAAAGCAGATTTGAATAATTTCAAGGGAAAATTATTCAAAATTAATAAGTGTTTACATTTTAGACAATGCAACTCCGAACGTTCTATACCTTAAACATAAATAAGAGGAATCGATATTTCATATGTGTTACATAACAACAATACGAGTACGTTGAAATTATGAACTGAATATAAAGAAGCTACTAAAACAAAATTTCAGGAAGACCCATCTTAATACAGAATTACCTCTAAATCTGTAGGCTTCTGCATTGAGTTCTAATTTAATATTTTGAAAATCCATTTGTGACATGAGCTCCAAATGTTGGAATATGTTATAAAAATAAATAAAATGACAAATTAAGTTACTGATATTTACGGTTACTGTGAAAAAGATACAATAATTATGTGACATAGATATCAATCACTGCTAGAAAGGTAAACACACTAGAACTGCGCGAAATTTATAGACATGCAAAACAGTGCACAACACATCCTTAACATTCAACTGAATTTCAGAACACACACATGACATATAAAGTACAATTCACAATCATAATTAATCAGCTAAGTATGTAATCTATAACATTTAAGTACAGCCTAGCAGAAAACTTAAAATTCAAAATGTGGGGAAGCTTCTCTTATTTCCTTATGTAATATCGTGATAATCAAATAGTATCGAAAGTACGACCGTTTGGCCATTTTACCACGTTTGCATTTTGGCGAATTTTTCCTAATTTATTCAATGATGATGGAAATAAATTTCAAATATCTTTTATGCAAATGCACGACTTTTAACTTGCCTACTCTTCGATTGTAGTTCTGCGTAGATGGAAGTATTGTGTTATTTGATAACGGCTATGATGTATTTCTTATATCCTTTTTGAAAAGATCTCCCAGTTTGTCCAATGTGGAAGTCTTTACAACTATTGCATTATAATTTGTAAAGAAAGAAATATAACATGACAGACGCTTATACATTAAAATGCAATAGTTGTAAAGACTTCCACATCGGACAATACGCAGAACTTCACCAAATCTAAACACAACTACAGAAATATAAAAAACAGGCAATGAAAATTCTACACACTGAATCGATAAACCGGAAATTAAACATACTAGAACTGCGCGAAATTTATAGACATACAAAAATAGTGCACAACACAGCCTTAACATTCAATTGAATTTCAGAACGCACATCCCATTCGACACAATACTAACAATCATAAACACACTCACATCTCTATCTACACACCTCCCACCAATAGACCAGCAAGAAGATACCAGAATAAAGCGCAAAACTTCACTAGCACTCAGAAGATGACGTACATTCCCGCCGAAATAAGTCATTTAGGCAAAAATACTTTTATAACATTAACACAGTAAAGTTAATTAAAAAGTTGTTACTTTAACAAATTTAACAGATCATTAGTAATGTAAGTGTTAAAAGTGTTTAAACAAAAATGAATTATTAAAATTCTCTATAATATATTTAAAAATATACTTTTATAGTAGTTTCTTATGGTTATTATAGTTATGTTGAAAACATTATTTAATTTAAAAACAATTCTAATTAAAATTACTTTAATCTCTGTAAAAAGAAAACTTTAAAAGCTTATACGAAGATCATAATAATAATTTGCTTTCAAGCAACTTGAGTTTAAAAATTTGCACAAAATTTCAGCTTTCTAACAATTTGTTTGAGATGTGTGGTCTCAAAACCATGCATGAATTTTTAAAACATTTTTACACTGTGTGTAATAGTGAGTAAAGAAAAATCTATGCATCTAAATATGTTCTACACCTTAAAATATTCCTAAATGGTGCATTACAAGGCAATAAAATTACATAATGTTAACGCTAAAAATTGTTTGTACATCTACCGTATAAATATTAACAAATTTATTATTTTATTCTCAGGCGTTAACGTATGTCTCCTTAAATTTCTATATAGGATTATGTTTTCTAGATTTGTAGAAGATCAGGAAAACTGAAGAATGTGGTCAAATAAAGTCCGGTCTTTCCTTATAATTTTCGAATCCAATCTACTATATCACATTCTTTTTACAAAATACTACGTTAAAATTAATCAGGTGTAAATAGCTTTGGTATTATTATTATTATTATTATTATTATTATTATTATTATTATTATTATTATTATTCTTGTGAAAGGAATTTTGAATATGAGTGTGTACTTGACGATGGAATCACAAACAGAATTAAACATTAAAACACTAAACATTTTAATTTTATATATTGCTGAATCATTGAACTAGACTAGTGAAGAATCAGTATACAATCCAAGAAGCAATGAAATATACATATAGCCCTACATAATATTATTAATAGATCATTATTTGAGTGGACGTGATAAGCAATCTAGTTACTCTTATGATGCAATCGAATTTCGTGAAGAGTAAGTACAGGCGAAGATAAAAGGCATAGGCTACGTATAAGGATCAAATTGTTCAGCTGCTGCTATTCTAGCCATGCCACTTGAATCGCATGTCAAGTTTCTCTATTTTATAATTCTACCTCCTAACCCTTCCTCACGTCTTTTCCCTCCGTTATATCAGTATACTGAACATGTAAACAACATTGGCGCCACTGCAATTACAAGTAATTGGATGATGGACGGGGGACTGCATAATGTTGGGGATTTCAAGACTATTAAAATATAATGGAAATCTTATTACACAACTATTATGATATTTTTAAACTTTCCTGCTTATATCCTGGACATTCAGATCATGTAGATTATTATAAGGCAGTGGTGAAATGAAAATCAAAGAGATAACTCAAGTGATTGGACGAAATCTCCTTCTGAGTCGCTTTGTTCACTAGAAATGTCTCAGACACTGATCGGAATTGAATTATTGTTCATAATTAGGAATGCATAACTCAGCTAAGGCGGAACAATAATGAAATACTCTACAATGTTTTATTCAATATAATTCGCAAAGATGAAACCGGACGGAAGTTCTTCGAACTACGGCAATAGGGTCTATTGTTCGTACTAGAAAGCACTAAGATAAGGTAATTTTAAGGGACAGATTTGGGGTCACAATATACAGGGTGTTTCCGGGCTAGTGTTACAAACCTTCGTGGATGATGGGGAAGGGCACATGTATCAATTTGAGATAAGGAACCCTGGTCCGGAAATGACCGAGTCGAAAGTTACAAGCGAAAATAGTTGTGTGGAAATGAAATAATTTTATTCCTCTGTACACCCTATTTATGTGTATTTATCTGTACATCTTACACATACTGTATTCATCTGACGTTGTTTACGTTGTCTACTTACAGTATTCCATTCAGTGCGCTGTCTGAGGGGTGGGGACAGGAAACTACACTAAAGCAATGCAGATAGCGTAATGTGTAACGGACATGGTCGGTCCTGATATGCACATCTGTAGACAGCAGTGTATGTGTACAAGTTGCAGTGTCCAGTCGATCAGTCCTAGTGAAATAGAGGAGTACACGAGAGCGGTATATGCAGACCTGATTTTCGAATACGGATGAGCCAATGGGAACAGTACACAAGCTCACAGAGTGTATAGGGTACAAGTACCCACGTAGGAGACATCCGGCCCATACCATCTTTCCACGACTGTTCCAAAGGTTAAGGGAAGGAGGGCACGTGGTATGAAATTACAATTCAATTTCCACACAACTATTTTTGCTTATAACTTTCAACTCCGTCATTTCCGGAGCAGGGTTCCTGATGTCAAATTGTTACATGTGCCCTTCGCCATCATCCCTGAAAGTTTGTAACACCAACCCGGAAACACCCTGTAGAGTTGGTTTGTACAGTTCACTGACGGTTACAAGATTTAGACCAACCCCAGAATATCTGTGTATCGTCTTAGACGCACACAACTGATCATGATTCATTCGGAGTGTTGAACTCAGAAAACACACTGGCTCACCATCTCCAATCGGTACGCCATCCTGAATGATATTTTTAAATGAAATTAAATAGGTTGAGATGAGAGGAAAGGTAAGGTGAAACGGAAAATATTTGTGGAATAAAATGGAATAAAACTCTTAGTATAAAGTTTCGGGAAACGGAAGATAACTGAGTAATAGGGCTACTATCGTCATCAGAATGTAGGCTTATCACGTCCGTGCCAAATAGAAACACAATTTTGCGAAAGTCGGCCCTTTAGCCCTGAGCTTCATGACCATAAACCGTAAAATGTTCTGATCGATTGCCAAAATAATATGTAACTTGTCAATGGATATTTAAGGAAGTGATTAAAGAAAAGCGGGTTGCATGTGGTTAGGAGAAGCCGAGACTTAGCCGTTTAGTCGATATATTGGGCAAGTCTGTAACTCATTAAAACCTAAAACCAGCATGTCGGTCCTTGCGTCATGTCCTTCAAAACCCTCGAGAAAAGGTGGCCAGGACATGCGACATCGTGGGGGGGGGCAGAGCTGAAGGTTTAGAATATAAGAGGAAAGCTTCAGCTATTTTATTATAAAACTGTGGCTTGTGCGGATTTTGGGGTCTTGGGAGAAATGGCAAGGAAAGGGGTGAAGCCGTTGGGGGAGGAAAAGAAGGGGTGAGTAAGCATGAGCCTATATTGGTCTCTTACAGCAGAACCGCCCACCAACCCTCTGTGTGTGTCCGCCACAGATTCAGACTCCTAATTAAGACAAGGGGAAGGGGATGAAGAGGGAGGCAAAGGAAGGGATATTGATCACAAGCCGGAGGGAAGAGAGGGAAGCTGTCTGGATGTGGGGGTGAGTTAGAGAAGGAGTAATTTCCTCGGCCGACAAGGACCACATCGCCGTAACGTCATGTGTATGCATGCCCCATGTGTGATTTTACATCCTCTCCCTCAAGAAAAGAAGGTGGGGAGGCCATCGGGTCTGCATCAGAAAGGAGACAGGGTGCCGGTAATGAAGCACCAAGATTGTCCGACATCTCACTCTTTTGCTCTCATGCTAATTGTTATTGTGATAAGCTGAGGGAGGGACTGATTTGCAATTCGTTCACGAATTGGACATTACAGGGGACTTCACTCTCGGGCTACTGAGAAAATCATGAGAACCTTTGCTTGGAGCTGGCGGTCTGTGCCTGCTACCTGGATATCTCAACATACTCAAAAGCAGGGAAGAAGTAGCGTGTTAATATAAATGAAAACTGGTCGCGGTGTACGCAATGGATAACGAGCAGCGTAGTGATATAAAATAGAAAATTCACCGCAAAATATTTTATGAAATGGAAAACTGACAGGAAAAATATCTCATATTTTCTGAAACATTTTCAGCCTGGTAAAATCGTTTCTTTCTTCTGTCTCACACAAACAGCCTCGAGAGCTGTACGGCAGGGACGTAAGCTAGGGGGAAGATTACCGGGTTCGAACCCTTCCTTGAGCTTTTTGAAATTTTTAGTGGGTTATTTTACGACGCTTTATTAACATCTTAGGTTATTTAGCGTCTGAATAAAATGAAGGTGATTATGCCGGTGAAATGAGTCCGGGGTCCAGCACCAATAGTTACCTAACATTTGGTCATATTGGATTGAGGGAAAATCCTGGAAAAAATCTCAACCAGGTAACTTGTCCCGACCGGGAATCAAATCCGGGCCACCTGGTTTCCACAGGTGTGGGCTAACTTTTTGAAAAAATGACATATTTAGATCCGAGTATTTTTTTCTTCATATTCCTCTTCCCTTCTTTAATTTATCACCGTCAGAATAACAAAATCTACATTGACATAAGGCATAGTACTCCTACTCCTTCTTCAGTATAAACCCTGTGCTTGGTGCTGCGACATATTAGAATTATAACAATATCTTTATTATAGAGAGACCTACCGCCTAGTATCGACCTTGTAATAAAATGAAGCCGACACAATATGAAATTTAACTTGTGAAGCATATTGAAAAGATTGTTTTGACTATCCTGCAGTGTAGGTGTTGTTAAATATTTTGTATTGTCGATTTTAAACTCATTTCAAGAACGGTGTTCTTTAGAAACATTCGTTTCGCGGTTTGAGCATTTGACAGTTCATTTTTTAAATATAAACTCTACCTTTTCGTTTCGAGTTCTTTGATATGTCTAAGTGACCGCAAAGCTCAATTTTACAAGTACTTTTTTAGCAAAAAGTCGTGTAGTGATTCTCGCGAGGTTAGTGAAAATTTCACTTTGGCAAATGTTTCTTCGCAGCCGCAGCGTGACGATGTTGTCGCGAAAGTTTTTCCAGGTACTAGTTTTACATCTCTCTGTGAGAGCTGAGCGATAATAATAATAATAATAATAATAATAATAATAATAATAATAATAATGCACAACCTTTTAAATACCGATAACATAAATTAATTGTAAACAATTTTAATAATGACCCTCTTGACAAAATTATGCGTACTACACTTACTGTATGTATCCTCATTAACCACCAGCTTATCATAAATAAGTCGTCTAACCTTTCATGGTTGTGTTAATACCCTGACCAGTCCACCGCTGTGGAGTAATGGTCAGCAAGTCTGGCTATGAAATGAGCGGGCTCGGGTTCAATTCATGGTTGGGACAAATTACCTTGTTGGGTTTTTTCCGGGATTTTCCCTCAACCAATTGAAGCAGAATTGCTAGGTAATTTTCTGCGTTGGACCTCGGATTCATTTCGCCATAATTAATTTACATATCATCATCATCATAATCATAATCATCCATACAATAATCCGGGTTAAATTCACGATGCGGCGTGCTGTACTTGTACAAGAGCGCGGCCGTTCGGCTACCCAATCATTCACAAGAATAGGAATGGTAGGAACAATAAGTCTCAGGCTGCAGTGCAAGCCTTCGGGTCTCTCCTCCGTAAAAATAAAAAAAAATGCCTGACCATAAAACCATTGCCACTGCTACATTTGTTTTACCATAACACTGATGTAGAAAACACTTTGTGAATAATTTAAACGATTAGAAACAATGAAAGGTCTTTGAAATTAAGATTAAAACGTTAGTTTGAAGTTTTTGACAAACAGGGAATCATAAACATAAAAAGTTATAAAATTAAAGCAGTGAAACAAAACGAGTCAACTTCTTCATTCTGCGACAAAAATGCTTGTTCTTTGTTTCAAATGAAAAGTTTAAGAATCGCGTATCAAATCTGAGTGAGAAAATTCTGAAGAAAACTTAATTGAGAGATTTTAAAAATTATCAAATATCACTTTGATATCAATTTTTTAAATAAAAATTTGTATCCCGTATAAAAGTGAAGATAGAAAAATTCTCGCTTGGATTTGTTTATTAACTTACGTCACACGTATCATGAAAATTCCTAATGAATATCTACTACATAAGAGTGCCAGAATTATGGCATTTTGAAGATTGAAAAATGTATATTTTTTTTTCTGCATAGATGAGAAAAATTTCTGCAGTTAAATATCCGAAATTGCGCATGACCACTTAAAAATAACAACAGATCAGCTGTTTGGCGTTGCATCATAATGCAGTTTACTTCAATAATATTCACATAGATCGAACGACGTTTTGACAAAAAGTTTTCATATTTGCTCAAATTTGTTATAGATCTGCTCTTTTAGAAACAAGCGCTGACAAGTAATATTTTCTGATCTAAATTGTCAAAACGTTATAAACTGCTTCTCGTGGATCTGATATGTGTCTATAATTTCAAAATAATCAGTTGATATTTGCTAAGGAAGTTATTAATAAGGTATATCGATCATGTAACATTACCCCCAAACTGGTTGATGATCGATCACCTCTACTGAGGTATATGTGTGTGAAGCTAGCAATCACCTGGCTGACTTTGGATCTCGCACTACGTATTAAATTAAAATGAAATACAAATTCCACAATCAGTGCTGAATTGCTCAATATCTGAAATGTCGAATGTTGCTTACGGACTCTGTTGATGACTTACGTCTGCAGTTGTACTTAGGGAGTACATGACGTGTTCCGAGCTAATTCTTAACAAAGCTAGTAAAAGTATGGAACAGTGCTTGTAGCTTTTCAATTTTTAATTTTATGAAGACATTCTATATACAAGAGTTATTTTGTGAAGTTAATTTACACACTCTTTAACATTTGTGGTCATACCAGGTATTTAGGATCTGTGGGTATATCAGTAGGCGCTGTTATTGTTGAGTTCCTGTTTTTATTGTGTGTTACAGATGGATTATGTTCATGTAACTGATTTTAAATTTTGATTAATGTTTGTAATATTGGTGACTGAGGCGGTAAATAAACAAATGTTTGTAATATTGGTGACTGAGGCGGTAAATAAACAAACAACCAAAAAACACACAAATAAATAAATAAATAAACAAACAAACAACAAATAAATAAATAAACAAACAAACAAATAAATAAATAAATAAACAAACAACAAATAAATAAACAAACAAACAAACAAACAAACAAATAAATAAATAAATAAATAAATAAATAAATAAATAAATAAATAAATAAATAAATAAATAAATAAATAAATAAATAAATAGTACATTTTCATCAAATCCGAGATTTCTTGCCTTTGTGACTGAGAAAACCACGAGAAGACCCAGTCAGCTTGCCGGCCACGGGGTTTGAACCCGGGACCTCCCGGTTGCGAGTAAAGTTCGACTGGAATGTACAGTAGATAAGAGCAAATGTTTAACCAGGAACTCATCTGAAAATCTCTCTCTTCGCCTTAATTTCGTAGAATCCGAAATTGCAGTGTCCCTTTAAAATAGACAACACAATGCACACTGTAAACTACTCAATGCTTACAAAGACATTTTCGTAGATCACATGAGCGGGGTTGCTTGCGAGGTATCGGCAGAGACAGAGAATGAGTTGATGACAAAGATCTTTGTTATTGCAGACTCTATTAGACCAATGCAAGAATAGGCTATACTGAGTCTTTTTTTAGCGTGCTTATTTAAATAACTAAATAACTAAATTTGTTTCCAGAATAATATTTTCATTCTCTCCTAGAGTTCAGTACATGTATTCGGGTTGATGTATTCCAGATTTAACGAGTTTTTTTTATTACTTTGTCAAAACGTTCAATGACATTAGAAAGCACGTAAATAGATAGATAAATAAATAAATAAATAAATAAATAAATAAATAATAAATAATTAATATACATATAAATCAACTGTTCACATAAGTAAATGTTTATATGTACACAAGTTAGTAAATTATATAGACCCTAAGTATAGGCATATATATATATATATATTATTTATTTTAGTAGTTATTTTACGACGCTTTATAAACATCTTAGATTATTTAGCGTCTGAATGAGATGAAGGTGATAATGCCGGTGAAATGACTCAGGAGTCCAACACCGAAAGTTACCCAGCATTTGCTCATGTTATGTTGAGGAAAACCCCTGAAAAGACCTCAACCAGGTAACTTGCCCCGACCGGGAATCGAATCCGGGCCACCAGGTTTCGCGGCCAGACGAGCTAACCGTTACTCCACAGGTGTGAAAAAAAAATATATAAATATAAATAAACAAATAAATAAATAAATAAATATATATATATATATATATATATATATATATATATATATATATATATATATATATATGAACTGTAAGCAATGTCATTAATTTCAGGGGGTTATTCTTTGAGATATCTGAAAGAAAAGTTTTAATACAAATTTACTCATTTTTGCTTCTTTTCCGAGATACAAATTATTTCATATCAAATAATTTCATAACGTATTTTGGAAAGCCATTGATTTAATTTGCAATATGCTCAGTCAATTTAAGATAACAGTGAATTATGACAATAAATGATCGAAATAATTTTAGTTTTGTCCTTTAAATACGCAGAAATTTGGAGTATACACCTTAATTAATATTTAATAAAATTCGAAGCTTACATATATGCTTGTCTATATACAAATTCATAAAATAGAGTTATTCAACGGTATTTCGGAAGAGGAGATGTTATTATTTTCTTTTTTTAATTTTTAAATGTTTATTTCTTTTCCTTGTAGGCCTACGCCTCAAGTTTGAACAATAAGCAAAGTAATAAATCTTTTTATCCATAATTGGTATCTAAATTGGTCTTTATTTCACCGACCTTTGCATCCTAAACTATGGCTTTATTCGCAGCAGTGAATTAATATTTTTTAAATAATTCTCTCGATGACAACCAACACATTAGCTATAATAAAATTAATAATTTCACTCATTTATAACTTCTTCACAAACAACACATTTCAAAATAAAGGCCTACAATTTAAAATTGAATTTAGATACCAGTAATGGATAAAATATTGCATAGCACATGAGACTAGACAGATTTTACATACTATTAGAAATTATCATCCTCGGCTTCACTTTGGGCGCTTAACTTTCCACTAGCAAATAACATCTAATTTTACTCTCTTATCTCCTGGCCTAGTTGCCTCATATGTAGTGTCATGTTGGTTATGAGGTTTACACCTGTCTTCGGATAGTTGACTAAACAACAATATTATAAATTATTATTTTATTAAGTAAAAAGTAAACAATTTAAATTGATAAGTTAGTGTGTAATTACTGAAATTATGAAAAAGGTAAGTAAAAATTTTAACGTATGAGTTACAGATTAAATAGGTGACTAAAACTACGGCTTCGCTCACCAAATTCCGAATTTTATAAACACGTCATAACTAGTAAGTAAGTACAACAATGTTGTTGCGTCTACAGATAAACACGCGTCGTTTACTTTGATAGCTTGTAGGCTAATAACCAGATATAAGGGAAGTGAAACTTTAATTCCGGTATTTTTGCTTGGGGATATGTTGTAACAAAGATAGCGGCTTTAGGAACAATCCCCCACCCTGTTTCGCTCGATAAAACATTAAATCTACAGGTGGTGGAAATGTAAATGTTGCTATCTTCATAAGATCGCCCTTGCGAGCCAAGCGGGATGCGGTTTATACAGGGGCGCTCTTATGTTCTTGGGTTTCACTTCATAGTGAATTTTGTGGTGACTTCTTTATTGGCCAGTTTATATGTAATACGACCGCTATGGACTATCTAATTCAAATATACAAAACCTTAGGAAATAAGTCTCTACCTGTTGGAAAATTACGCGACTGTTTCTTTTATAGGTCTATCAGTTCTTTTCCAGTTGTCGAGTGCTTATTGCTTCTGTCGTTAGATGGAGATGTTCGAGGGTTCAGATCCAGCTGAAGGAGATAGGCCTATAGTTTTTTAAGGATGACAGAAATCCCTAACAAGGTTTCTTTCGTAACAGTATTCAAATTTGTAGTCTCTCGTTGTAGATGTATAATACTTAAAAGAGTCTAGTTCTCAAATGAAAGGCTTCCAAACATACATTACTAGCCATTTATTATCCTTGTCTAAACCTAACTAGACATCGTTGTATCTGTATTTCTACCATACATGATAATTAATTTCATCTTACAGGTCCTTCAAAAGAAAATTCTTTCCTTAAGGGATAAAAATAGCTCACATACAAAATGTTGATGCTCTAAAATGAAACTCCAGAGTATTACAATAAATTATAAACTGACTTGAGCCTCTCATACTGTTGCTGTCTGTATTAGATTTTTTAGAGTGTTCTATTTGTTAAGAGATCTTAGAGTGGTACCTAGGGACTACTTAAAGAGCACTGTACTATACGTTCTTCAATAGCATCTGTATTTAGCAACTGAATCAGATATATACCCAAGCTTTTAATCCTTCAAATAAAAAAAGCTATTAAAATATTAACAGGATCTCGTTACGACGTGCACTGTAGATCTATATTTATAAGTGACAAAATCTTAACTATTGCCAATATAGGCCTATAGTATATAATATAACATATATATACATATATATATATATATATATATATATATATATATATATATATATACTGTCTCCTTCATATAAAAGAATGTTAACCATTACAGCTACAGATATGAGCTTCATCATTACGCAACAAGAAGAAACCATTACCATATCGAGCCCAATGTCGGACTGGCCAAATAAAAAAAAATGGTTTGAATGTTCCTATATTCAATAAATTTCCACCAAATGCACAGCATGTATATTATAAAATTTTTAAGCAAAACTTTAATAGTGGAATAATGTTTGGTTTGTTAATAAACCAATTTATACCAGGGAATAATATGACAGTGATGTAATTTTCAATTTGAAGGTCTCGGGCGTAAAACATGGTACTTGACATTTCGGTCAAAAATGAGGTATGTAGCGTATAATACGGTATCTTACATTCTGCGTCTAACATAATAGTTCTCCAACATCTCAACAGATGGCAGAAGTATAAAGATTTTACTTTCCTGGTAACTATACCAAATGTTGCATGTATAAAAAATGTTTAGCTACCTAATAACTTCAAAACACTAAAACGTCACTTACCATGTTTTACTTCGGAATGCATAATTTATTAATACTCTATATTTTTGATTGTATTAATTGTATATGGACCTAATTTACTGTTTATTATTATTTTAATGAACATATATGGCGGTTTATTCCCAGAAATAATCTTATATTTATTATTATTATTATTATTATTATTATTATTATTATTATTGTGTACTGACAATGTTCATAGCAACACTTGTTTGATGATAATAAAGAATCTTGAATATATCTGAACTCCTGTCTCTGTAATATACAGAACGTGGGCCATGATGTTGCAGCGATTAGGGCGTAATTTAAAAATATAAGACGATGGATGTAATTTCACCCATAGCAAGAATTATCAATATAATGTCCTGCTTTTTCTATGACCGCGTACTCTGAACTTAATATTACAGGAATCCTACCAAATGTAACTTACAACTGGTATTTGGTTGAGAATAAGTACTGTAATGGACTTAGGACACGCCCGTCTTAAATTATATTGAAGATATTGAAAAATAAGAAGATTCAAAACCAAAGTATGCCCTAGAAACACCTCAGTCAGTTAAGGACCTGTTATCAAGAATGGTTACTCTTTTATAATTCTGATGTATGATGTGCATAACGAGGCTATGAAGCAGATTGCTTGAACATCTTTCGCTTCTATTTGCTGTTCATATGTCACCATTGAAGGTACATGTGTATTGTTTACTCGTAGATTCAGAATAGACTCTGTAGCTTTCAGTAAGTAACTGCAGTTAAAATTACGGATAATTATGACATCAAATGAAAATGTATGGAATGTGTTAAAAGTACAGAAAATATACCTTTTAGACATGAAAAATCATAGTCAGAAATGACTGCATCGCCTGGGAGTAATGAGCAGGAAACGGATTTCTAGTTCCATATCTATTTGGTTTGCTACGTCTTAGACATACGTATGTTATTAAGGTATCTCTACGTTTCATGTACAGAGGATCTCTCCGTTAAAATTCTATAGAACTTAAAACACATAAATGAACCATAAACACCTACAAATCCCTAGAAATTATGTTTTTGCCTGAAAATCACCTTTTTAGTATTTTACGTTAAAATACAAATACTAAGAATATAAATATGCCCAAAGAACACAAAAATACTATTTAAAATGTAAAAAAAAAAAAAAAAAAACTCTTATAAACGCTGGTCTTAGAAAGAGAGGGAAAGAGATTTTACCTATTTCCTGAAATCGAAGTTCTTTTGGAAAAGTACACCCTAGCATAAAAGGGATGGTAAGTTGTTCAGTTTAGGCGAGAGCTTGAAAATTAGCATTCGCGTCAGTACACTCCAGTTCTGCGAATTGAAATTGACCAGTCCATTTCACTGACAGAATTTCAGTCTTCAGTTTAGTAGCATTCATTGTCAGCACGATTCTTTGTCACATAAATTTCATATAAAATTGAATATTTACTAAAATTAAAATTATTCATTATTGTTAATTTTATATTTAATTTAATTTAATAATTAATACTTACTTTAGGATGCTCCCTGTTACTGTTATTATTATTATTATTATTATTATTGTTAATTATTATTAGTATTAATTATTATTAGTATTATTATTGATTGTATTTTTATTAACTGTGTTTATTATTTATGTCATTATTGAGTGTAATTATTTATCACTGCCACCGAGTATATACCCATTTGCACTGTGAATAAATACACATACACATACATGAACTCTTGAAAGTCCTAAACTGAATTTCATAAAGCCAATCTCTCGTTTTAGCACCTAGAAATCCGTTCCCTAGCAATTAATTATTACAAGATTACCATAAATGATGAATGATGAGAATATTTAGCGAACAATACTGTGCAACTCTAGAGGATGTAAGCAAGGGAGCAAAGAAAGCAACATTTTTTTTTCAAGCGGGAAGTTTTCCTGAAAAATAAAGAGAAGAATTTTCCTTTTCACATTAATACTTACAGTACTGCGAAGAAAAGAACTAGGTTTACTCCCGCCAAGGTATATGACATCCTCTTAACTCCTGAAATGGTAGGTCTAATACTGGTGGCAGTGATAAAGTATTATCTTTAAAAAATTAGAAAGAGAAAGAGAAGTTGGTGATAATGAAGGTGATGAAGATGGTGTTGATCAAGGTTATGGTTGTGACAGTTCTCTCCAAGGCAACTACGAGGGAAATGAGACCTTTTTATGACAGTCATGATGATTATGATGATGATACTGACTATAATCATAGCGAATATTATGGTAATGGTGACAAGGATGAAAATTTTATCACGAAATATTGTAGGAAGGAAAATATGTTGATGAATGGCCTAACGATAGTGACAATGTTTGTCATGAGGACGGTTTCTCTGAGAAAAGCAAGAAGCTAGAGAGTCTGTGGTCATCGGCGTCCGATGCGCGAGCTAAGTTGGAATAGAGGATTCTCCTAATTTCTCGAGATATGATAATGGTACTATTACGTACACTGATATGCAAACCGCTGCGAAACACAATTATATTCAGAGATTTGTTAATGACCTGGAATATCTCGAAGTTCAGTTAGTGACCCGTGCTAAATTCTAGTGACCTCATTCACACAAGGAGGTAACGGGCGTGATTGTCTCCATGGATCCGTCTTACTACCTTGATGGGTAAAGACGAGGATGTTCGTCCGGTTGCATAGTAGCCAGGATCCCTATCTTCCCAGACCGGGTGTGTGAGAACAGTATTCCCAGAGCTGGATGTAACAAGATAATTTACTTCTTAAAGCCGTCCTTCCTTCAGACGAGAGCTACTTAATATGAGGGTCACGTGTCGGGTTTCGTTGCGGTGTAGAGGATAGTGTTTTGCTGGAAAACAGAAATGAGACCCTGGTAGCTTGTCAGTGGGACTCAATTTTTAAACACCCGGCCTAACCCATTTCGAGTCCATGAAGACAACCTCTCTCGACTTTTAATTATCCGATCCGAGATCCTGCCAAGGGGCTGAGGTGAATGTAAATAGAGAAAGGAGGGAAAGAAGATGCGGGGAGAATGGCGTATCCACACCGACGGGCGAGAACAAGGGCTAGTACATAGTACCAATAACTTTTTTCTTCTCCCCCATGTCGGAGACCAGCCTATATGTCAATTCTGAGAGGACAGGTCATGGAAATGAGCCCTGCTGCTTCTAATTAAGTCTCTAGTTCGAACCTTCGTTAATGGAAAACTTTAGCATTTTTCAATCATTTGAAACCTGTGGATGTTTTACTCTCATTTTAGATCTCAATGTTTATTCGGAATGGCCACCTATGACGTTAATGACATTAATAAAATTTCTTTATACGTTTACAGAAAAATATGCTACTGTAGTTCACAATATGAAGAAGATATATTGTTACAGTGGAATCTTTTTAATACGCACTCTAAGAGAAATTTGAAAGAAAAAATCGAAATATTCATAACTCCAATTAACCAGCAAATTTTTTTTTAGAAAATAAATATCGATTAAGATATTCGTATGAAATAATGAGTAATGGATGTGCAGAGTTCTTTACTTTAACCACTGCCAAGTTTTATCCATATCCACACTAAAACTTAGGGGCTAACAATAGAAAACAGTGCACCTCAGTGCAAGATTACTGTCCGTCCCTCCTTTAATAGAATAATAGGTATAGACAGACAGACAGACAGACAGACAGACAGGTAGATAGTTAGACAGACAGGACAGGACAGGACAGACAGACAGATAGATAAATAGATAGATAAAGATAGATAAACTTTATTGTCAAAGGCATAAGTATGCATAGAATTGCCAATAAAATACATTAAAATTATAATAACATCAAATATAAATGCATTAGTTAAGAGTTCAAAGGCCCACACGTGCGTCCTCTAGACTGTAGGGACCAGAGTGCTGCATTGGAGTTAAATCGCTCGCTTGAACTCGGTCGAGTGTCGCACCCTCGAGTGAGATACGATCGGTCATGATAAGCTCGTAATAAATAGAAGCACAGTACAAGGTCATCTCACCGACATGTCTTAAATTGTATAGAAGGCGACAGATAAGGTACACATATGTTTTGCTCACACGGTAAAAATAAGGCTTTATTTTCTGCGTTTATGACAAACGTTTAATGGAATAGTCAATGGAACGTACCAAAACAGGAACGTGAAGTTATAAATAAAATAGTATGAAAAACTTAGATATACAGTTATTATTGCTAATTAATAATTATTCAATATTTGATTTACCACATATATAATATGATAGGTCCATACATAGTGTTCCGCCTATATACTGCGACAATGTAGAAACGTTTTACAAAATATTATTGATATAGCAGTAGATTAATAACAATATTAGTACAGAGATAACGTCACAGAAAATATAATAAAACGAATAATCATGCTGCACAGCTGTTACAGACGCAAAGTTAGATACACTAATTATTAGAGATTATTATTATTATTATTATTATTATTATTATTATTATTATTATTATTATATTTATTACTAGAAAACTTGATACAGTTCTTGCATTATCGTGATTGTGTTCTCCGTTTATAATAATTACATTTACATCCAATAACATCTATCAGATGTGGCAAAAACAAAATCACTCCTGTGTGTGTGTGGGGGGGGGGGGGAAACATTTACCTACAACATTTATATTACATTTTAAAGCGAGTTTTGTAGTTGTACTACGGAGAGGTTGGTTAAACAGTGCAAAGTTTTGAAATGATAAACATCCATGATGTTACTATATAGTTCATCACTGTAACAAGAACGAATGTCTAACGCTCGTCTTATACCGTTTGAGGATTATCGCTCGTGACAATTTTACCCATCATGCATGTGCGCTACCTATCGGATTATGCTATGAACTACTTGGCGCTCGAGCGAAAACGTCCGATGCAGACCTCTGGTAGGGACACAGTTGTATCAATTTCTTTTTTTCTATATATTTTCTGAATTTAAGAGAATTATTTGTATATAATATCCTTAGGCAAACTATTGTAAATTTTAATACCACAAACCATA